>NW_021705745.1:0-3428 GCF_003719475.1 Trypanosoma rangeli
CAGTTTTTTCCTTGTACTTCTCTCGTTTTCTTCTTGTTTTATGCGTGTATTTCATGGATGTCCCATCTCCTTTGACCCTCTTTTTTTGTTTTGTTTTTTGCATCTCTCTTTACTTACTGCCCTATACAGTGTTTTTGTTTTGTTTGTTTCACATCACCCCTGCTTTTTGTTTGTTTTTGTTTCTTTCCGTCATGACTGCACCTTCCAATTTGCGCGTCACGTGGTCGTGCTGGGGAGCTACGTGCTCCTTTAGGATCGATTGCGCACACATATATGTAGACTGCCGTGCGCATCTCTCTTTTACCCTCGCGTTCTCTTTCCCTCGCTGTGAGTGTGAGTGTGAGTGTGAGTGTGTGTGTGCGTCTGTGTCGCTGATGCGACAATCTGTGGAGGAAAATAACGGAAAGAGTCTAACATATTACTATGGCTGCCTTTACCTGCATCCAGACTAATGCAGGGATTCAAGAAGAGCAGTGGCAAAGGTCTGACGGACATAGTGAAGTAAGAGGAGGAAGTGTGGGCAAAGAGGAAGTTATGATGAAAATAAGGAATTCAAAATGATTAATGAGGCACATGAATCTTGGCGTAACGTCATGAGCATCCTCTATTCATCAGCATTGTTGGACTTTTTTTTCACCACGCATTATCGCTCTTGTAAGATGCTTCTTGCATTTCATTGGGCATCTCTGTTTTTTTTTTTTTTTCTTGTTTACGTTGTTCAGTTTTTTTACGAACCAATGCTTGGGATCACAGCCATTTCCTGAGTCTTAGTAGGTGCGTGGGTGCAAGATTGAGAGGGAAGACTTGCCTGCGGACAGCCACAGCAAAGGGAGGGAAGCTGTGTACCAAGTGCTAATAAACGTGAAGCAGGCACGATACGAGTAGCTTTTTTTTTTTTTTAGTTTTATATGTTTGTTTGTTTTTTTGATTTTATTTGGTTCAAAGTGTGTGTAGTCTCTTCTTTTGCCGTTGGTGTAGACAACGACTTTTGACTTTTTGCTTTCTTTATATGATCTCGCGCAGCACGCTGCATGTAGAGATTTGTGCAGGTGTGAGGCTGCTTGGAACCTTTTTATTGTCCGTCGTTCATGCTCTCCTGGGGTTCATGTGACGTCTTGTGCCGCTGGATTATGGTGACGGAAACGCTGTGGCGTCTCGTGGCTTCATTACTCTAAACACTTTGCGTTGCGTGTGTGTGTGTGTGTGTGTGGGTTTGCTTGTGGTCGCTATTTTCCAGGCGGAATAATAATAAATATCACGTAACTAATAGGTATATATAATATATATATATATATTTCGCTTATTACATTTTTTGTGATTTCTGTAATTTTTTATTTTGCTTCTTTTTTCTTCTTTACGGAGGTTGAGCGAACACGTTGTTTTTGTTGTGTGTTTTTTTTTTGTTCTGTTCCTGTTTTCTTTTTCGATTTATTTGCTTTGTTTTACTTCTTGCTTTGCGCTTTACACCCCAATTATTTGGATGGCGTGTGTAGCGTCGTCCTGACTCACAATGCGCGTGTTTTTTTTTTCCGTGATTTCTGTGTTTCCACTGTTTGGGTTGGAGTCGTGGTCGCCTCGCTGCTACACGACAGCGACACCTGCAGCGGCCCACCGGGGTGCCCCCTTGACTTGGGGTTGCGAAGCGGGTGGGGGATCAGTAGTGTGTTGGATCTGCTGCGCATTTCTTTGCGGTGGCACTGGCCTTCTTTCGTTGATAACATATTTGAGCTGCAATAGATTTCGCTCCCCACAAAGTTGACTTTTTCCCCTTCACCCTCCCCTCTCTCTGTATATGCGGGCGTTTGCTACTGCGGTAGCCACTGTGCCCCTTAATTGTGCGTTTTTCAAGGCCTGTGGGCTGGGGCAATGGGTGCCTGCTTCGTTTATTATTGTTGTCGCTATGAATTTTTTTTGTTTTGCCTTGCGTGCGTACTTATTTTTTCCTTGCCTGCCGACGGTCCATGTCTTTGGCTACGTGTTAATGCTCACTGTTGCTTTGGCGCATTCTGCCCAGCGACGGGTACCTCTTCCTTCTCTGTATCTTTGCTTGCACATACGCCAAGAAGAGCAACAAAAGGTGTTGTCCTGACGTTGTGTTGCAGACGGGTTTACGATCGTTTGCTTTGCGGGATTTCATTGAGTTTGGCCCCCAATTCCTGCTGTTGTTTCTTCGTTTTGTTGGTTGGGCTTCATAACTATCTTTGCATCCCTGCTGTTGCTCGTTGGCCCCAGCTTTGCTGCACCTTGCTTGTGTTGCGTCTTCACATATTTCAGTAATAACTTGTCATGAGTTTGAAGACGCTGTCGCGCTCGAATCAAGCTGTCGTGGATGCGGAGGGGGCGGATACCACTGAACCGAAGGATGAAAAGTTCATTCTGCTGGAGCAGCGGGCGCGCGCGGTGCTGGAGGAACTGGCCGCGAATGGCGAGCAGGACGAGGTTTCCACTGTGGAGTTCGCAAATACATTGCGTGAGTACCGCCAGGCGTGCCAGGACCGTGCACGATACGTAGAGGCGGATCTTGTTCAGCAGGTTTTGCGCCATCTGCGGTATGACGAGGAAACGCGGCACGTGCGCGGGCTGACGGAGCAACAGAGGCAGGAGCGTCAGGCTGTAGAGGACGCCCACCGTGAGGAGTTTATGGAGTTTCACCGCGTGTGGAATGCGCGTATTGACGAGTTTGAGGAGCACCAGATGGAGTTGGAGACTACGCTGCTTGAGCGGCAGAATATGGAGCTGCAGGCCTTTTACAAAGAGATGAATAACTTAACTCCAAATATGCCGAGGTGTAGTCGGGGACTGCTGGACACGAGGGCCGTGGAGCACATCCTCGCGACGCAACGTCAATACGCCCGCGCCCACCGCACCAAGCTGAAGGCCGATCGATTAGAAGCAAGAGATGTTGAGCGGTTCATGCAGGCGAAGATAGAGTTGTTTGAGCGTCGAGAGGAATTGTTGCGACAGAAGCATCATCAGGAGCACATGGTGTTGAAGAATAAAATGGAGCTGCGCCGGGCTGAGTTTGAGCGGTTGCGGAAAAGAGAGCTGGATGTACTCTGCCAACGATACGTGAATATTCGACGGGAACTGGAACTCCAACAAAACATTGTCCTAAACAAAACTGGAACCATACTTTTGAAGCACGCAAACAACACAAAGAGTGACGTCAGCGGAAGTGCGGCGTTAGTCGAAAGTGCTGGGTACGGTGTGTTTGGTTCAACGGTGAAGCGTCGTCACTTTGATGATGCGATGCAGCGTTGTTCTTCCTTCGCACCACACCAAAACAAAGAGTGAATTTATTTATTTTTTTTTGTTTGTATGTAAACACTAATAAGAGAGAGGCAGTTTCGTTGGCAAAGCTTTTGGTTTTGGACACCTAGTGCTACACCGTACATAACGCCCCCCCCCCCCCCACACACACACACACT
>NW_021705745.1:4036-9290 GCF_003719475.1 Trypanosoma rangeli
ACCACACACACACACCACTTTTTTTTGAATGTTTTTTGTTGCTTTCTTACGCTTGCACGCATGCGCGGCGGAGTTTGTTGAGGATTGTTTGGGCGTTAGATGGGCTGAGCATAGTTTGCGTGAGAATGTACATTATTTTTTTTATTGTTGGATGTATCTACATGATAAAAAAGAGGTTGTTGAAGAGTGCATGCGTGTTAGTGTGCCTTCTGACGACTCATGCTGTCATCATTTGTTTTGACACGTTACTCTCTATTTCCCTCTTTCTTGTTGCATTTGTGTTTGTGTGGCTATTTTTTTTTTCTCCCCCCTCCCCCCTCCGGGTGTTCTTCGTGCCAGTGCCACTGTTCGTTATGCCCTTTTCCTTTTTTTTTTGTTCCTTTTGGTGGGTGCCTTTTGTGCGATTGTGTGTATGAAAGAAGATAAGATTTTGCTTTTTGTCTTTGTGTGAGGCAACGTGCAGTTACGGAACAGTCGTCATTATTTTAGCAGAACCCGCCTGGGACACAACCACCAAGGATCCACCTCCCCACACACACAAACAAAAAAAAAGGGAAGAGACGTCTTTTTTCCCACCTGAATGCTCAGCACATTGTTCTTTGATGAGGCTGATGCCAGTAGCGCCCTTCATGTGCGGGCGACACGTCAGCAGCATGCTGGGGGCGAGGAGGAGGGCTCAGAGGTCTCTGGGTCTCTCTTGGCCACGTGTAATGCAATGAAATGTTTCAACAGTGGCTCCGTTCCGGTCCCTTCCCTGCGGGCCACACTGCTTTGGTGGCTCGACCGCGATGCACCCCTGGTGCATCTCATCTTTACTAGCAGTGTACCTGGTGATGTGAGTTATTCTTGCCGCAAAATGTCGGTGGAGGTTCCCGCAACGCGTCAAACGATCATTGCGTGCGGACTTACTCACATTCAGGAAGGAACTGTGTTTGCCGTCACCTGGGTGACCTCTCTGCTGGAGGTGGGGCTACTGCGACTTCAACTGCAGCGCAACAGTGACCATCACAGTCAACTTCTTCTTGTCCCTGATGGTAAGGCGGTACTGACCTCCCGACTTTTACGCGTCGCTGATGCATTTAAAAATGAGACGGAAACTTTTTTGTTCACTAACAGTGATGCTAACAAGGATCTTGGGGAATCCGTTGGTATTGGGGTTTTTCTTTCAGCATGCGTGGTGGCAAGTCTTCCTCAAGAGAAGGCAGCCAATGGGGTGCTTTCCATGATTTTTCTCACCAATGGCATCAGCTTGTGGTGGGTTGAGGTGGGCGAGGACGGCGCCTTTGTCGAGGAGGAGTTTTGTAACCCAAGGGGTTGTAATGGTGGTACTGCAGGGTCATTACGAGCTGGTGGAGTTACTTCTTGGCTTCCCAGCTGGCCCTGGGATGGGAAACGGGAAAGGGGCAATGGTGTCTGGCCATCAATGCCGTGCACCAGACGCATTACATTCTACTCCTTCGTTGCAATGGATTGTTAGAGTTATATGACAGTTCAGTCGATTCCGTGGCTTCCATCTCGTCCTGTAGTCTATCGAGGGAGGACGGGGTGGCTTCCAGTGTCGTGTATCAATGGGCTACGCTCCTTAATGGCAATATACATGTGGTGACCTGCTTCGGTGAGAATGAGGCCTGTCGCTGTGTGTGGTCGCGTTTACCAGTCATTATGGCGGGTGACAATTTTCAAGGTGCAGAAAGTATGACAATAATTCCTCCAACTGCGACCAGTACACTTATTGGATGTGTTGCGGTGAGTGCTGCCCGTCTTGCTCTTCTTTGGGATATTGGTCTGGAGGAGGATGCTTGCCTGTGCCCACCAATTTCAATTGGGTCACTGTTGCACAGCACGCATCATGGCGAATCAGGCATTTTACAGCTCGTTACGGCACAGACAAAGGATGAAGCAATCGACGAGAGGGGCGATAGAAGGATTGAGAATAGTCAGAGAAACGCCGTTGTTGCACGCATGCCTTTAAAAGAGACAGAAGTTTACTTTTGTAATTCGCACCCGCTTCACGCACTAACATCTGTGGGGCAAGAATTGGTGCTGATTGAGAAGGTGGATGGGAAGGTGCGGGCTCATGTGCTATCCACTGAAATGAATATTTTCGAATCACTGGTTGAATCTCCGTTTGCAGTTCTTCGTCCTGTCGTGGCTTCCACTTGTAACTCTCTCGCACTTCCGGCGATGCACCTAATTCCTGCTGTGGTTCGTTATGAGGATCGTCTTCAGTGCATGGATACAGGGGCATTTGAGGAGGGTGTGGAGTTGGCGGCGTCATGCGCTGATGGTGCAGACAACCTCTCGGCGTTACTCATCAATACGGTGCAAAGTGTGCCCGTGGCCCTCACACTAGGTGGCTTTCAGATTTTACGTAGTGCGGCTCACTTACAGGGCTATGCCGCGTCGAGCCTTGTGGATGATGCCACAATGCGAACTGCAGTGGAGCACGCCGCAACCTACACGGAGCTTCCTTTTAGAAACACCTCATTTTGCAGTTTTTCACGTCGTTTTGTGCAGCATACCGTTTTGAGGGATCTTTTATCACGTATAGCTTACCTTGTGTGCTCGTACATTGGGTGGGTGTGTTCTGGTCTAGCGTACAACACGAACCTGGAACTGCCTCGCGTCCGTGTCGTCCTAGAGTTTCTTTCTGCGGCGTACCATGCGGTGGGCGTTGCTGGACCTCATGTCGCTTCTATCGCACCTTGTGTGGGCGAAACTGTCATATCCGATGTGCTGCAGTTGTTGCTTCAGTTTAAGCCAGAGTGGGGCGAGGAGGGGGAAGATGCACTGTACGCTGTACACGTCGCGAAACGCCTCTGGGCATGTGACAGGCATCGTGGAGTGAGGGCGTGTGCGACGTGGTGCAATCTTTTGGGCCGTCGTTATCCTTACCTCCAGCACTTTCGAATTCTACGCGATCTTGGCGCCGGCCGAACAGCACGTTCTTCTCAATTTGTGATCATGTGTCTGGGGGCATCCCTCCACCTAGCGAGCCTGCCGACCAGCATCGCCGTGCCACTTCTTCTTGACACAGGATTGGATTCTTGCAGTGGAGGATTTCTGCACACGGCCTTCACCAACGTGAGTGTGGAGGATTGGAAAGCGTTGCTCACGAACACGACGCTCATTGCGAAGGTGTACCGTGTGGCTCTTCTTCGCCGTGTCATTTATCCAAGGGACGCCCATCACGCAAGCGTGAGCGGTTTACTGATACGGGAATTGTTTCTCACCGAATTGGTGGAGCTGGAGCAGTACGTGCGTCTCGCAGGTGGGGCATCCTCACGCGTCTACCAGGCACTTTCAGAGCTTCGACTCGAGACCCACCTGTTCCTTGCACGCGTAGCGCTAGATGAGTCAAACGTCGCCGATCTCTTCCGGTCGCTGGAGGAGGTGTTACAGTGTGCGGCGGAGCAAAAGACGACGGACGTGTACTTGGAGCGGGTCTTGTCGATTGTCGGAGAGGTGGCGGAGTTGGCCTCCGGCTCGCAGGAGATAACCGATGCACTCGTCTCTCTCGCCCACTCTAATGCGGAGTTAGACGGTTTTCTTGCGGCGAAGTGGTATTTGTACGCGGCAAGACTACCAACAAGGACGACGTCGTCGCCAGTGGATGTTGTGCGATTGCGAGCAGCAAGAGGGCTCTTTCGCTTTCTTTGCAAGCGTCATGCGTATGGGCAAGCCGGTCGCATGATGACAGACCTCGTCAACGTTGCCCGTTGTTCTGCACCTCGCTCGAGCGCCGTGGAAGCGGTGGTGGAGATAACTGCGCTTGCACTGACCGCAGTTGAACTGATTGCGCCCGATGTACACTTAGCTGCACAGAATGAAGAGCGAGAACCGTCGATGCTTGCGGCATATGGGTCTACCGCCTATGCATATGCACCGGAGCAAGCGTCTTTAAAAGGACCGTTAAATCGGAACCATCTCCCGTGGCTGCGTCGACGGCACTTTCAGGCTTTTTGTGAGAAGAAGTTGCTGGATGCGAACCAACGCGTGGACTGCGCAGACTTGTGGACGGAAGACCCACCCAGTGGGGCACAAGAGGCGGCTGTAAAAAGATTTGTGGAGGCGCTTATTGAGTCGCGTTTTTGGCCAGAGGCCCTTCGTTTTGCATCCATGACTGGGTACGATGTTGGTGCTGTTCTTCAAGAACATGTGCGAGATTTGATAACGTCCACTGACTACACAAGCGACGAGGAAGCGTTGGTGGAGTGGTGTGAGATGATTGATGGATGTGCAGAGTTCTCGTTGCCGTCAAATCACTTTGCTCCGTTGAAACGCACGGTGGTTGCGGCACTGTCATTTGACTTTACGCGGGCGCATCCTGCTCTCCTTGAATCCCTAGAGCAGGCGGATCGTTATGAGGCCCTGCAGGCATTGATGGAAATTTTTGAGATACTACTTTATAGACAAGCGAAAATGGTAAGGACGAATACTGTAGGGAATGAAGAGGAGGCTGAAGCGCCGTCGCCTGCTGCATTCTCTGATGCCGGTAGCAATAGCGACTCCCGTGTTATCCAGCCCTGGTTGCCTCTAGTGGAGGCGCTGCGGATTGGCACTGGTGTTCTTACAGACGCTCTGTGCAACGATGAGGATGCGTCGAAAATGAGCGAGGCGTCCATGACTGCGGGGCTGTTTGACCGTATGTCTCTCAGGGCACGCGAGTTACTAGATTCCCCGCTCCTGTTGGAGCGCCTAAGCACGTTACAGGCGGGGCCCACCGCCGACGCCTTTTTGAGGTCTTTTGAAGCGGTAAAGGGTTTTAAGTTGGCTACCGGTGTAGGATCCTAACAACAATAACAAACTGGTGGTGGTGCTGGTAACCGGGGATAACAAGGCGACGAGGCGTGTCGCTTAAAAGACCCTAGATGGCAGAAGGAGGGATAAGGCCTGAAGAAATAAAGCACGAGAGGATGAGTGGGGAAGGAAAAGAAGCGGAAAACACGAGACGTTTCCGCGGGGAAGCGCGAGTGCGTAGGGGTTGGGGCAACATCTCTTTTACCACGAAAGGAACGATGCTGGGGAGAAGGACAATAAAACTGCTGCAAGGGTGCTCCCATAAATGGAGGAGCTGATAGAAATTCCTCCGTCCACCACCATGACACAATACAAAAAGAAAAAAAAAGAAAAGAAGAGACGGAAACGGTGAAGAAGGTGACCTGAGAGTTTGTTTTATTTGTTTATCTTTGAGTTTTACAGAGCCACACATTCAAATAAACCTTTCCTTACTGTGGTTGCAACCGTTGTGGTG
>NW_021705745.1:9315-17907 GCF_003719475.1 Trypanosoma rangeli
TTGTTGTGTTTTTTTTTTTTTTTGTCGTACCATCCTGAACTTTGTTTTGGCCCACGTTGACTTTTAACGATGGCGTTTTACCCCTTTTCTCTTTTCCATGTTTCTTCACAGCACTTTCCTCTTGGAGGGGTAAGATGAAGCGGCGTCGACGCGAAAAGGAGGACATGGGACCAGCAGCCGCTGCACTGTCTCGGCGTTCTGTGTTTCGTGATGCTCGCGCTTCGCAAGCGCAGCTCACTGCAGCGCAGCTGATTGCAGATGCTCAAGAGATGCAGCGTGGGGCCGGTCCCGTCAACGATAGTACAAGGGTAGTGATTAACAGCAGAGAGGAACTTGCTCTTTATCGCCAAAAGACGCGAGCTGAACTAGAGGAACGAGTGAAGCGTGGCTACACTTTTCTTGGTAACTGGGTGAAGTACGCTCGTTGGGAAGCACAGCAAAAGGATTTTGAGCGCATGCGTAGCATCTTGGAGCGCGCTGTTAAGTTCCACGGGACCGACCCTATGCTGTGGCGTGACTACGCCGAGTTGGAAGAGGAGCACGGATTTGTCAACCACGCGCGGGCGGTGTGGGACCGCGGGGTGACCGCGTTACCTGCCGCCACGGATCTTTGGTTGAAATACCTTGTACTTGAACAAGCTGCTGGACAAGAAAACAGAGCGCGTGACGTATTTAACCGTTGGCTTTCTGGTACTACCCCGCCCACGTGCGCTTGGGAGTTGTATGCTCTCTTTGAGGCGCAATGCCAAAGGGCGGACGCGTGTAGAAGCGCTATTCGTCGCTACGTTGAAGCGCATGGTACGGTGGAGACGTGGTTGTTTTATGGTGCCACCGAGTTGAGTGTGCTTGGAAACGTGGAACGCGCGGTCAAGGTGTACGAAACGGCGATGGAATCCCTTCCGAAGTCCTACACAAATGGTGAAATTGATTGTAGGATTCCACTTGCATGGGCAGATGCTCTTACGGTGGCGAAGAAATACGAGGAAGCACGTCGTGTGTATCACCGCATGCTGCAGGAGTGTGCCTCAGTCAGTGCACTGGATAATATTTTTGCAGCATACAGCCACTTTGAGCGGCTTTATGGGGACAACAAAAACTGTGAGGCCGTGGCGGTTTTGGTTGCTAAGGCGATGTATAAACAACGTATTATTCGAAACCCCTATGACTTTGATGCGTACGTGTCACAGTATCTTATACTGCGAGACACAGTCCAGCATAGCAATGAGGATAACGCAAAAAACGAGAGTGCAAGTGAAGAGGCGTTGATGTGCCTTACCTCTGCAGTGCGTACCGACGTTTATGGAAGCAAGGACCCAACAGCAGTGCAACGACAGGCCGTTATTGTGATGGAGTACGCACGTTTCATGGAGGGGCGAGACCTTACTGCGGCACGTGGAGCTCTGGCGAGTTGTATTAGAAACTTTCCCTTTCAGAAGGCGTGGTGCCCTCGTCTCTGGGTAGAGGCAGCCGCGCTTGAGCAGCGTCATGGATCATATTCACAGGCTCGTAGGCTTTTAGGGGCTGCACTGAATCTCTCAGCATGTCCGGAGGTATTTACCGCGGCATTGCGGCTTGAAGAGGAAGCTTGCGCAGCTGGTGAGTTGAACCGTGAGGATCGTGTGCAGCGGAGTCGGACCATTTTCGAGACCGCAATTAAGCAATTCCCACATGATTTCACCCTCTGGGAGGGATATGCCAAGATGGAAGAGAAGGAGGAGCAGTTTCATCGTTCCGACGCGCTGCGAGCCGCGTGCATTCAGTGTCTGTCCGCGGCAGCACGGGCGTCGTCGTCGATGGCGGATCGTTACAGAATGTTAGAAAAGGTGGATCAAGCGTGGGCCAAACGTTTGGCTTTGAAGCGTCGACTTTTGCGCGGTATACAGAAGGTGCCTCAAGATGTTGGTTCGGGCAATGACGAAGCGACAAAAAGAGAGAAAAATGCGCTTCTGCAGCTCTACCGTGAGCTGTTGGACTCGGTATGGGAGGAGTACACGTACGAGGCTCTTCGATGGAAGAGCAAGACCACGGCGACGGGAGGGATTCTTTCTCCGCCCCCCGAACGCATGCCGGAAGTCTTGGCGCCTGCCGTCGCACGCTGGGGTGATGCAGTGGGAGCTGTTGCAAATTTTGTTCTTGTGGCCACGCAACGCACGGGAGAATACGAGGCGTCCTCTGTAGATTGGATGCGCACTGTCTTCCGTGAGATGCTGGAGCGGGAGCGGCCTGAGCTTCTTCGAAAGCTGGGAGGATTTGATGATAATGCAAGCTACGAAGCGGTGCAGCAGGTAAAGCTGTGGGGAGGATTCCTTGTGTCTCCCATTGTGACGGAGTGGAGACGGTTTGAGGCGACATACGCCACCCCGGCGGCACTGGAGGCTGTTCAGGCGTTCATGAGGCCGGCTAAGCGCCGCACTCGTCTTTTTGTTGGGCGGAGAGCGTAAAAAGAAAAAGAAACACGAAAAGGAAGCAAAAAAGGAAGCAACAGCTGGATTCATCGAGACCAAAAATCAGTCGAATCAAGAATAAGGTCAAAGCGGAAGTGAAGGAGAGGGATAAATTGTTACTTCCTGTTCATTTTCTTAGCCTACGACTTTGACTGTTGTGTGTTATGGGGTGATGGTAGTGACGGTTGAGATGTGTGACCGTTTGTTTAAAATAAGAATAATATTTTTTGCTTTGTTTATCTTGTGGTATTTTTTTTTTTGCTCACTTGTTTGTTTACTCCTCGTGCGGATCTGTGTGTTCTTTCCCTTTATTTTGTTGTTGTTCCCTTCTGACGTATATGTCTATGCCGCTCCTACGGCGTCGAGGTTTTAGCGGGTGGATGCCAGTGGTGGTGGCGATAAGGACTGACACTGATTTTGTTGCCTTAGGAAATGAATCCCCCGCCAAGCAATGAGGAGAACATCATGGGAGTTGTGCGTTGCATGCACATAAAGGGAAGTAGTCACAACCCGTTCATGACGTACAAAAAACGTTTTTGGGTCGTGGATCAGTCACAGGGTCGTCTGGAGGTCTACAAGAATGACCAGGAACCCTTTCCACTGACAAAGTACCCCGCCTCGGAGGTGCGTGGAGTCGTCTTCTCAGGGTACAAGCAAAACAAATTTTATGGCCTTTCTTTGCAGCTGCGACACTCTGTAAACATTAGATTTCGATTTAACTCCATGGCTGAACGAGATCGCTGGTACGCCGCCATCACGCGACTCATCGAACGTTATGCGGCATACAATCGTGACCAAAATGTTTTGCGTGTTGCCCAACGACGAACGATGGCCGCGGAGCGTTCGCTCGGCGTAAGCATTACACTAGCTATTGCAGGTTTGAGTGACATTCCCGATGATCTTCTGCAGTATTTGGTTGAGGCAGTGGATATGGCAATTGACACCATCTCTGCGGTGGTTCACAAGTATGGCAGCGAAAACGACATTCCGCGGCGGTACACTCTCACAGTGGCTGCTGCTGGGTCGCAACCCAACACTGAGCCGCAGTATGATCCCACTACGCGCAGTCTCGTATTGAATGTAACAATTGCCCGAGATATGCTGGGGAATGTGTGTTTTCATGTTGCAGATTCAAATGACATTATGAAAATAACTCAATCACATGTATGGCGAGATCCATGCATTGAGGGATGGCTTACCACAAATAAAAGTTGTGTTGCTGTTTGTCGTGAGATTGGTGAGATGCTAGGACTCAAAAAGCCTTTCCCTTTCACATTTCAATGGAGACAAAACTTGAGAGACACGGCACGCGTGGAACAATACCTGCGTCGTTACGTACACGAGGATTTTTTAAGAGATGTACAGCGACAGATTGTGGAGGTGGCAGAAGACTTTGGACGTTCCGAGGGTGCTGCAGAAGAATCTGTGTACATCAAGTACATTGGAGAGTACGTCTCCGGGATAGCCATTACACTTGACGAGAAGACTGTGAACGCCAGTAAGCCACCCGAGCTGTTTGTGACGACTACGTTTGAATATCAACAACGTTGTAGGCATGCTGTGGTGATGATATCTAGGTACTTTGAAGCATATCAGAAGCCGCGTGTTTTAGCTCGATCCCTCCGTGATCAGCTTGTAAACGTTATTATTCTTGCAGATCTCGGCAAACACATGAGTGAGGTTAGAGCCTCCTTGTCGCATGCATTGGGCGGACATGGAGATGTCAAGATTATATGGGGGAATCTCCTAATTGCCTGCGCAAAAGTTGGTGTTCCGCTTCTTCTTCGCAATTTATCGCATTTAGTGCTTTCATGCAGTAACATTTACCTGGGACGACTTGAGAGCCTTCAACAGCTTTCGAGTGGATTTGAGTCCTCTACTGAGGGATATAGTCCACTTTTTGGAATGATGTTTAGAAATATATCTTCTATAGTCGTGGACTTTGTTCCATTTGTGGTTGGGCAGACGAAAAGTCTGCCTGATCCACAGATTCAGCAGAGCATTTTGACAGATTACATTCTCTGTTCAACGGAGGAGCATCAAGCAGCCATGATGGATCTTGTTAGCAAATGGCGTGTTGCACCTCAGGCCAATCATGCCTACGCAGTTGTCTCGCAGTTATTTATATTTCCTTCTATGCCTGTTGCCATGTTCAAGGAATGGTGTGAGGATAATTTACGAGATATCCTGGAACCAAGCAGGAGCATCTACATTGGCGGTGACTCAGGTTCGTGGTCTTCCACTTCTTCCGACGACTTGGGAGACGCGGTGGCATTTGAGCGTAGTGCGGAAACACAAGTCCTTGACATTCACCGTGTGGTGAGTTTAGTGTACGACTCCCAAGTTGCTTCTGTGAATCTTAAGATTGGTGCCGACGCCATTATTGATGCTATTCAATCCCTTGAGGCGGCCTTTGAGAATCGTCGTATCCGCAAACATGACTTGGTGCGAGTGCTAGTCTCCAATTTGCGTCGGCTTCGTCTCATGTATAGCTACACCCTTGGAGGTGAGATGGCAACGTCGCTCGACCTTCCATCTGCCGTGACTTTATTATATGAATTATGTGAATACGAAGAGAGTGTGGCAGGGATAGAGGAACGGCTGCGAGAGTATGCGGTACAACAAAATAAAACACGATTTGAAACGGGGAATGAACCAATTGTGGATAACAACGATGCCTCTACCAATTTATTAAGGCAGATGTACGACTTTCAGTGTGTGTCACGGGTGGCGTTGAACCATTTACTGCCGCTTGAGGCAAAGATAGCTCGGCGGGGGTGGCGTGTGGGTTTTGTAGCTGGTTTGGAAAGCGTTGGAAAAACGCTTATCCTGAACTCTTTAAGAGGTCTTGTGCAATCCACTGTTCCGACGGTTGGTCTTTCACAGCAGGTGGTGGCCTTTCAGGAATGGATATTTTCTATGAAAGAACTTGGTGGCCGCAAGACGTTCCGAGACAATTGGCGTTATTATGTAGAACGCATGAAGGAGATTGATTTTTTGTTTTTTGTGGTGGACAGTATGAATAAGGGTGGTCTCAAGGATGTCGCAGCCTATTTGCGTGCCGTCACCGATCATTTTAGCACCGTGCCACTTGTGGTTGTGTTTAACAATTATCGCGCGGGTTCCCGTGGAACGCCCTCTTTAAAGGATTTGGAGACTTCTATCAAGTTGGATGTGGTGCGCCACCGCCAGACAGATCGCAGTGTTTTTGTTGGAGCCTGCGACATCACTGTGGTGAGCTCCGCCCACCGCACACTGCCTCCAACACTTTTGTCTGCTCTAAATGAGCTAAGCACGTGCCTTCTTCGGGTTTCGTCACCAGAGCGTACGCCTGTGAAACCAAAGGCAGGTGGCACGGTAGAAACCATGATGAAGAGACTGTCATCGTCGCTTTCATGGAGGCTATGATATTACACTGCATCTGGCAGAAGTCACATTCTCCAACAAACGCAGGCGTAGTTGAGTGAGGGGATGTGGGGGCGTGCGTCTTCTCGCTGCTGCTGCTGTATGTACTTCTGTTCCTTTATGTTTTTGTTAATTAGTTTGTTTGCTCCAGTGTTTCCCTATACTGGGAGGGAGGGGATGGGACAGATACGCCTGTGTGCACGCTGCGCCTCTCTGCAAAGTGTACAACACAGCAACCCAAACAATTGAGCCCGCATAAATAATAGTAATAAAAAAAAGGGACGATAATTACAACTTTTTCAGTTTTTACGAACCTTTTTTTTTTCTTTTTGTTTTGTTTTAGTGCAAGATTGTTTTTAATTTTGTTGTGGACTGTTCGCCTCTCACCAGATTTCCGTTGTCCTTTTTTTTTTTGTTCGGTTTGCCAATGCCTTCGCGTACGGCGGGTTTTGGCGACATGAGTGGATATGAGCAGGTGAAACCTTCCAGGTGTTTGCCATATGGTGAGAAGCAGGGAAGTTTTATGGGGGTTGCTGCCATCTCCAATTGAGACGATGACTTCTTCAGTGGTGAAGCCAATTATGTGAATCACGTCGTGTATAATGCGTTTCGTTACCAGTGCGTGGAATACGCCCGACGCTTTCTGCTCCTGACCACCGGATGTACCTTTGCCTCCTGTGGATGTGCAAGCGAGATATTTGATATGAGGACCCTGACGCACGTGGAGACGGGTGCCACGTTCAACTTGATTACGCACTCCAACGGCAAATCGACGCGGCGACCCACACCTGGTGACATTATCGTTTACCCCTACCACGCCATGTTGCTTCCATGGCCTCATATTGGCGTAATTTCGTATGTAGACAATAAACAAGTGGGTATTGCTGAACAAAATCACACCTTTTCCTTGTTCATCTCCCTGGACCCAGGCTACCTCGACGGAGAGCGCTGTGTGACTCTCTATGTGGATCTTGAGACGATAGCCGACGGCAGCTGGATGCTGAAGGAACGTGAAGAGGATATTTTGGACTGTCTTGGCTGGATGTTCTACCCCACCGCTCCTCATCGGGAAGCAATTCATCAATCACTGAACATTTTACCTGAGCAACGAAGTGTGCAGGCAACACCAGTGGACACAGAGGACCACCCTTATGTGTGGAGCCTCACGCTGTAGGAGAGCACCTCCTTTTTTCAATCACTGTACGTTTTTCGGTACAGCGCGGGTGAGGCGCTCATAGGCGCTACAATCACCTTCTCTCGCATCGTCCAGCGCCACGCTGGAGTTTCTTTTCAACCGTCACTGTTTAAGTACTGCATTCGCTGTCTTACCGGTCAACCCACTCGGGGCTGAAATGCTGTAAGTGCCAAAAGAACTCAATTATATCATGGAAGTCGACGCACACGACGGTGACAATGATACTGTGGTGGGTCGCGCCATTGCTGCCTATTTTTGTCTTTCAGAGGATGTTATTGTCGTAATGTGCCGTGAGTTCCGGCTTGGCGCGACTCATATGATTGCTACAATCACCTACCGTTTTAACTTGGCGGCAGATGTTAGCAAGCGACTTGAAGGCGCTGTTGAAGTACGCTGCTTGAAGACTGGAGAATTTCATCATGAGGCGTGGTGTATTGAGAGCGTTGTCTTTGGGAATCCTGTGGCCCTTTCTGCGTTCTCCATGGTACATGCTTCAAGTCGATCATGCAAAGAGGCCTGCCGAAGGCAGGCCACATGGCCTGATGTACTATGTAAAACGTCATGCTGGTGTAGCATGGACTTTATACGAGATGTGAAGTATGTGGAAGAATCTCGTGGTTCGCGTACTGGTTTCACGATCATTAAAAGCCCCTCCTTTTTAGGCGAAAGCGCAGACGCCATTACAACATCCATACTAGCTTTTTGTGAGGCTGTTCAATACCCTGCATCTGTTTTGGATGAATCGCACGTCTGGTATGACTTGGAGCACGCAAAACTGTCTGCCCGTTCTACCACAGGAGCCAACTTCCACATTGACTTTTGTCTCTGCATGTTAGAATGGCCGGACATTTTGTCCGCAGCCACGGATTTTTCCGAAAAGAAGTTGTTGGGTCGCTCCGCTCTTTGCCAGGCGACACTTGATGCTCGCGCAGATGTGTTATTTGCGAAACCACTCTGGTCACTTCTTTGCTCTGGCAACGTTCACCAACAGCAGTGCCGGGGCGAATGAACTAAGTCTCAGATTTTTTGACATCAGTCGTCGTCTGTATGAGTTTGCGTCGCCGCAACAGCTGCCAGAGACATGGAAACGTGACGTGCATGAGTACAAGGAATCATGCCACTGCTGCCATTTGACCAATGCCCCCACACCGGAGCTTGTGTCCAATAGTCTTCAGGCGGAATCGGTCATGATGAACTTTGCGATGAGCTGCATCACTGGGCGTGAGGCGGATGGCAAAACTACTGTACTCATGTATCTGTTCTCCTGACGTCGATCACTCTTTTCTTCAGTTTTGGGGAGAACGCGAAGAAACTGCCAAAAGGGAACGAGACAGGCTCTCAATGGCAACAACAATGGCTGCGACAAGCGAGGGGGGAATGCAGAAGAAAAGAGGGGAATACAGGTACAGTGTTTTTTTTTTGTATTTGCCTAGAATGACTCCCTTTGGTGAGGCCATCTTCCATTTCTTACCTCTTTAGCTGCTCCTGTATTATGCCGGTGCAAGGACGCCGACTCAGTGGAATGTGCGAGAGAGAGAGAGAGAGAGG
>NW_021705745.1:18337-82107 GCF_003719475.1 Trypanosoma rangeli
GTGGAAGTAGTGCGAGAGAGAGAGAGAGAGAGGTAAAGATGGTGCACCGCGCCGAGTGGGGTGCATTAGATTGACAAAACAAATCCGCGGTTGCAGTATCAGTTTCTCTTCTTTTATCTTTCTTTTCTTTAAATATGTTGCCGTTTTGATGTGCGCATCTCTGCATTTGAAAATGCCACAAGTTTCCGATGAGTATTTGCTTCGGTGCCGACCACTCCCCAGAGGTCTTAAGGAAGTGGGCAAAGAGGCGAGGCATATTTCTTCATCCCGATGTCGCTTTCCTTGTTCCCACAAAGACGATGGGATTTGGCGTATTTGCACGTAAGCCGTTGAGCGCAGGCTCCGTCATTGCCAGTTGTCCATTTGCGACTTGCATCTCTCCCTATACAGAGCAGGCCACCTTCGAGTCGCCGTGTGTAAAAGCACTTGTGGAAATGCACCTCACAGACAATGTCCTTTTTGTTGTTCTGCGACTTATGGCGGAAGCTGTGCGGCCTTCGTCGCCGTGGATGCCGTGGTTGAAGGCCTGTCCACGCATGTCAAACCATTTTTTTGATATGATGGTAGCTGGGCCTGTGTTTGGGATGACGGCGAGCACGGACTTCGCGGCGGCGCCGACGACAGCTGCTCTGTTGTCATGGACAGGGCCGTCACAGCAGCTGCGTGAGGTAAATGTAGCGGTACGGTGGGGTGCGGCACAGGAGGTAATACGGCGTTATCCAGAGTATTGGCCGCGGGAAAGCGCGACGTTTGAGCTTTTTTGTGAGTGCCTGGCGCAGGTCTTCTCGCGCAACTTTCACCGCGAGGAGATTGCGGGGCGCGAGGGACCTTACCTTCTCCCTTGCCTGGACATCATCAATCACTCCACCACCGCAAACGCAACGCTTGAGATTCGGGGAGGAGGACGCAAACACCCCATGGAGTTTTGTGTTGTCGCGGCCCGTGAACTGTGCCGCGGGGAGCAGGTGTTTTGTTCGTATGGGCGAATTGGCGCGTCGAGGTTTGCGGTGGAGTTTCAATTTATCACTGAATCCACTACGAGGGAAGACATGCTGCGCTTTTCTGTGGATGTCATCACGGAAATGGCGTTGGCTCTCATCTCGATTGACTTGGAGTCGTCTACTTCTACTGCGGTAGATTCGGGAGTGATCCGGCGACGCATAGAATGGTTGCAGCGTCTCGGCATCCTATGTGATGAGGGATTTTATGTCTTGCGGCTGCCTCACGCTGAAGTTGAGGGCGACAAGCTGGCTGCTTCTGCCGCGGCGGCAGTCGCAAAGGATGTCCAAACCATGTTTAACGTCTTTTACCTCATGACTGTAGAGGCGTCGAAGTTTGATAGCTTAACCCACTCGATCAACCGTGAGTGGCAGGCGGTGCGGACGCCAGAGCTGGTGGCGCTGGTGTTGAGGGTGCTTGACATGCGAGCAGAGGCGGCCAATGCGCAGTTGGCCGCTGCAGAAGTGTACCTTGCGGAGGCTTCACACAATGAACGCAAAAACCTGCTACAGCTGTCATTGAACTCTGAGCTGGAGATGATTCAACTCCTGAGGAAGCACGTGAGCACGCCTCGCTAGCGTGCACAGCTGTTGCTTTTTTTGACCCTTTTTGTGTGTTTCCAGTGGCACGTGGCACGCAGTCGTGGCCTCGAGTAAACAACACCAGAGAGAGAGAGAGAAAGAAAGAGGGGGAAAGAATTTGCTAATTATTTTTTCTTCTATGTCTGATGGGTAACATACGATCTGTATAGTGCTGAGGCGAGGGAGAACTCTTGGTGCTATTTAATTTATTTATTTTTGTACTCCTGACTCACCTTTCTTCTTGGGAGAGGGAGGGGAACGCTATTCTTTACATGCTTGTGGATGATGTGTATTTGTGCTTTTTTAGACTTTCCTCCCCGTTATTCTTCTTGTCCGCTTGTGAGTGACTGCTTCGGCCTCCCGCCATTGCTGGTAATGGATTGTAGAGGTTTAGGGATTTGCCTGCATTAAGTGGGGGCTCCCGCGCGACGTCGCTATTGAAGCGGCTGGCGTGCTTATTTATTTCTCAAGTTTAACACAGCATAAATTTATTGTTATTATTGCTTTTAACGTTTTACCTTGTTTGGAGCATATATTAGCGTTATTTTGCCTTCCCAATGGGACGGTTGACTATCAAGGTGCGTGACTGCCGTCTGCTACACTCGCCCGGCCTTCCCACACTGAATCCACGCATACGCGTCGTCGTTGACGATGTGTACAAGTTCCACACCCGAAGTAAAAAGTACACGCGCACCCCGAAGTTTAATGAAACCTTCACCGTGGGGAACACCCACCGTCTGGCTATAGTTGAGCTGCAGGCCTACCATTGCCTTGGGCCAGGAAGCAGTGTTGAGGATGAGCATCTTCTTGGAAGTTGCCGCCTTTCCATTGAAAGGTTGCTACAGGGTCAAAAACAGACATCTCAGTATTTCTTAGCTGCAAAGGACGGAACCGGATTAGCAGGCGCAGTCACCATTACGCTGATGACTGACATCCAAGGCGGTATGATCCCTGTTCTAGATAAGAATGAGGAGAAGGATTGCGTACAAAGGCTCCTACGCTTTCTGCTGCGGTGCGATAAGAGCCTTTTGGGGGATATTGATTTACTAATGTCATCTATAAAGGGCCTGTCGGCGACCGCAAGGCCACGTACGTCAAACACCTTATTGGGAGTGAATCCCAGGCAATCGCTGCTAAGTGATTCCTATGCGACGTTTTGGGAATTGATGGAAACATTGTGTGCCAAGTATCACTGTAAAGAAGAACCAACGTATACGCTATCCCTGCTTGTTGATGGCTGTACAGGGCTTGATCGACCCACGCTGTATTTGCCCTCATATGCAGTTATAGCTATACGCAGTCCACTTCAGGATTTTGCAACGCCGCAGCGTCTTTTTACCCCAAATCCAGTTTGGGGTGGCGCGGATAGTACAACACAGTTTGACGTGGTTGACCCCGAAACCTTTGCGTTAGACATCATACTATATCAGGTCTCCACAACATTGGGGTGGGAGGAGGTGGCATTGGCACAGGTGTCTGTTTCCGCGCTTACTTGCAACTGTGCATCGGCGCGACAGATATTTTTATTTGATCGAAAACCATCCTTTGAGCCGTCCATCAAGGGCATGGTGCATCTTCTATTGAGGCCGCACAACTTCGGTTTATCGCCGACGATGCAAATGAAAGAGTACATCGATCGATTTCATGAGCGACTGAATCGTTTCTTTTACCGCTATGACCATAAACGCATTCCTCAGGTGGATATGCTTCTCCGGTCTCGTCTGAATGGACTGGATGAATTGATGAATGAACTGGAAATTGAGTACGGTAGGGAGCCAGGCACCATGGAACTATGGATCTCCGTCTTGGAAGTGAGTTCGTTGCAGCTTGACGCCATATCAGAGCTTGGTGAACGAAACGTGATTGTTGTGGTCTCGATGGGCGACCAGGTACTGCGCACGGACCCAAAACGTGTGGTTGTAAACTCCCGAACAGTATTTGGAGAGACCTTTGTTCTTGATGTGGCGCGGGAGACAGACATGATCAAGTTGGAAGTGGTGCAGGCAGGCCACGAAAATATTGTGTATGGTTGCATTGATTTCTCTTGTCTATGGATGCAGCGTGGGGTTCGTAACAACCGCACACTGTATTTGGTTGGGAATGCAGGCACAAATGACGCCTACCTTAGCGGTTTGATTGGTGTTTCACTCTACAGTGAGCAATTAGGCCAGGCGTATTCTGTGGACACGCATGCAATACGCATGTATGCTGGACGCCTTCGAAGGTATCTGCATCTGAGAGCTCCAGAGAAGCTTCACCTTGTGGACATTGTCGTTGACACGGTGTTTGACATTGAAGGTTTCCTTACAGACGTCGCCAAGGAGTACGGCGAGGAGGACGCCTCGTATGCGGTGTATTGTTCAATTTTAGGATGCCGCCAACTCTCGAACCGCTTGGGGTTTAGCATGAAAGCATATGTCGTGGTGCGTATGGGGATTAAAAGGTATGAAACGCATGTGGTGAGGAATAGTACCGAGCCTGACTTTTTTGAGTTTTTTGAGTTTGTCATTGATAGACTTTCTGAGAATCCCATCACGATCGTTGTGATGGATCAATACGACCTCAGTGATGACAGAGAGGTGGGGCGCGTGACGATTCCCCTCAACACAATAGAGCTGGAGAAACAGTACCACCAATGGCTGCCACTGCAGAAGCCAGACAACAGTGGGGTTGCCGGAATTGTTGGTGTAAAGTATACAGTGAGGAATCTTCACCTGCGTGACAAGAGACACATCGACGGTGTGAAGAAAAAGTCATTAGAGGATCGTTCGCACCATCGCCTACGTTCACAGAACACTTCTATTTCGTATGCAGACAGAGCTGGACGTCGTGGTAATATTTTTTCCCGCCTTGGCATTTGGCGCAATACATTTGCACGTGTGACGGCAAATGTTTTCCCACGTTGGAGAACTTCAAACAATAGTTCCTTTGTAATCAGCGATGATGGCTCGGGGGTGAGCAGCGATCAGGAATCCTCCGTTCAGACAAGTATGAACATCATCGACGATAGTATTCATTCTGTTAATGAATTTTGTTCCGCATCAAGGCTGGAGCTCACGCAGACACCTTCTCTGACGCTCTTCTTGACACAAAAACAGGGAGAGATTTTGACAGAGGCAAGTTCACCGCTGCTAACACGGACGTTCTCGTCAAATAATCAGATGCAGCTGTACGTACGAGTGTTGTACTGTGAGGACCTGGACGACAAACGCCGGATTCCGCCAAGCCCATACGTGATGCTTTCAACACTTGAAAAGACGCACCGTACGAAAACTGCCTTCCTTACGCGGTCCCCAAAGTACAATGAGATGCTTGTTTTCCCTATTACTGATCCTGCTCGTGATTACCTCAGTATCACTGTCATCACGGAAACTTGCTACGGGAAGAAGTGTTTGGGGCACTGCATGTTATCCATGAAAAATGTACAAAACAGGACCCCACGCACGCGGCGGGTGCCATTGGTGGTGATGCCGCATCGACCCTCGGCAATGGAACGTGGCACTATTTGTCTCACACTTCTTGGGGAAAATTTTGGTTTGGACCACATGCCCTCCATCGATGCTGAGAATCGATTTAGCTGCTTACTACGCAAAATGCTTGCGAGTCAGGCTCCGCAGCAGCTGCATCGCGTTCAGTGGTATATTGGTGAGTACTCTCTGCGCGAGAATGAGTTGCTGGAAAAAATATTTACCATGCGCAACACAACGGATGAGGAAGAGGTGGCGGCCAACGTCAAACTCAAGGTGAAGAGTGTGACACAATTGTACTTGAATGACAAACTTGTCGTCTCTGGCGCGTGCTTCGTGAAGGTAAAGGTTGGGCGAAAGACGCTCCACCGTACAAGGGCTGTGCTAGCAGCGAATGGGTGTTTCACCATTGAGGAGGAGTGTTGCCTGACGATTTTGCATCCAACGAAGCGGACGCTGCGAATCACAGTGAATGTCGATATCGATGGGAAGCACAACTGTGGTGCGTGTGAGTTGTCACTGCTGGACTTGCACCAGAATGTGGTACAAGAGCGAACGCATTTTATTGTGAAAAATCCAGGCTTTCTCACGGCGACTCCTGTTGGTTACATCACAATTTCACTTCTTAGCGACAATTTTGGGACTTTAGTCTCACCAATGGACAAGAGTGACGATAGTCAGTACGTGCGCTTGCGAGACTACTACTATTACTACCTTCGTGAACAGCTTCATATGGTGGACGTGAAATACAGTGGAATCTTTAATGTGGAGGCGTATATTCAACGACTCACGGAGAGGTATGGTAAAGAACCAGGCAGCTATCACCTTCAAGTAGAGGTGATTCGTTGCCGATCCCCTGTTGTTAAGAGTGGTTCACTGTATTGCATTATTCAAGTTGGTCTCTCGCATTTCAGGACGAATATTGTCCAGGGGAGTGGGGAATACGTATTTTTAGAGCATTTTGATGTTCTTATTGGTTTACCGGAGAAGGAAGAGGTTAAGTTGATTGTGAAGGCGGTGGGGGAGAGGGGTGCGACAGGAGTTGAAGTGGGGAGAACGGCCCTCCCACTCAATAATATTGTTCGGGGGAAGGAGACACACCTGAAACTCCCACTAGTGTACAAGGCGCAGGCTCGAGGTGCCTCATTTCTTGGCTTCATTGAAGTTTCACTTTTTACCCGCGACTTTGGCGCTCTCACGGAGCAGCAGATAGACTTTGTGGAGAACAGCATCTACCAACGTCTGGAACGGGAGATTCTGCGTCGCTATCCAAGGGAGATGCATCGTTTACCCTCAATTATCGCGGCGTCACAAGAACAGAATGAGCATGTGCAAAATTCAGCAATGATAATTGCGTCTCAGAGCGCTGAAGCCTCGTCTAGTTCCTATGTTTGCGTTAGGTTGCTTGGGCTGCACGATTTTCCTGGGGACAAGGCGTACATTAAGGTTAAATTAGGTAATGGTAGGACACTTCTTCGCACAAGCACCCTTGCAGGGGAACACCTGGCACGTATCAATAAGGAATTTACAATTGATTCTTCTGTAGATATTGAGAATTCAATTATAACGTTGAAGTTGGCAGTTGTGAAGCTGCTAAAGTCGTGTGTGCTATGTTCCTGTGACTTTATGATTGCCCAGTGTCCTAGTGGAGGGGTACTGAGGAAGTGGCTTCGCCTATTTGACTCAAAAGGGGAACCCCTTGGTAAATTGGGAATACAGGTTGAAGTCCCTGCCTCTTTTGAGAGACGTTCCCCATTGCGTAATGATCAAGACCTGAATCAGGTTGAGGCCATCGTTGATGATGTCTCTTCTTTGTTGCTAAAGTACAGCCCAAAGGACCTTCGAAAGTTGGATGTTGTCCTGGATCGCGCGGATGACCTTCGTACCATTCATAGCCAGCTTAGGCAGCTTTTGGCACCCCAGGTGCGGGCAACTGTGTACTGTGAGGTGCACAGGACAAAGTTGTTGAATCCCGTGAAAGGGCATCTCACAGTTGAGACCGTCGTAAATGAGGATGTTGTGCGCGTCTTGGAGCGCAAGCTTGTGGTACGTGTGGCCTCTGATACGACTTCCTCCACAAATCGGGTGTTTGACTATCCCCCCTTGCGTATTGACATCACATCGTGTGGCGCATTACTTTTTCGAATTTATGGCGAGGGCGGTGATGACGGGGAAGGGGAATTGTGCTGCGCCGCCCTCTCTCTTCGTGCGTTGCTGACCCCTGAGCTGTATGACATGGGCGAGGCGGTCACCGTGATGCTTGTGAAGATCCAGCGGCAGCGCAACAATGTGCAGGCATGCCTGGCCGGTACTCTGACCTTTTCCCTTAAGGCTCCTGCGTTTGAACATTATCCAAGGGCGGTGCTTCTTTTTGACGGTGGCACACCGAATGTAAACAGTGCCTTTGTGCGCTATTATCTTGATCGAATCTGTTCTCTACTTACGCATTATGATGCGAATTCACTAATGGACATTCATAAAGTCGTGTATGAAGTTTATGTTGCAAGACGCACATGGGAGGTGGACTTGCCTAACCTCCTTTGCTCGTTGATCGAGCGATGGGGGCCTGAGGTGGATTCATTCCCATCCCCACCATTCTTGACAATGTAGAAATACTCAAAAAATTGTTACTTCTATGTTTGTTTTTATCCCCCTTTTTTCCCCCTCTTTTTTTCTCTAATTCTTCTTTCCTGCAGTAGCATTTTCCTTTACATTTTCATGCATAACTTGTGTGTGTGGATTGCATGTGTTCTGGGATGTGTTGATGCTTGGAGTTAAGTCCGTTCGTTTCCGCTTTTGATGCTAATGTTGTGCATGCTTTGCGGATTGTCTTTTTCTTTTTCTTTTCCTTTGTGGTGCTGGTCCTCGTGCCTTTTTTCCCCGATACTCCTTGTGCCTGCATGCCTAACAGACTGACGTGTGACGGAGCCCATAGATTCGGCAGCACGACCTGTCAAGTACTTTTTTTTCTTTTTTTTCACTGCTCATCCGTGGCGGAGCGCCAGTGCTGCGTTGAAGAAGCGGAACAATAGCACTGTCACTATCACGAAGAGGCACACGAAGGCGAAAGCAACAGCAGCGGCAAAGTCACTCCTCCCAACTAAAAAGGGGAGGGAAGGAGCGAGCAACTTTGTGAGGCGAGGCGTGGTTTACTGCGTGTTTGAGATCTTCCAACGTGGCGTGTACGCGTCGTTGTGTGACATTATTTTGACCGATCTCCGAGGAGGTAAAGGGAAGAGCAAAGGGAACAGCCCTGCGGAAAGACACACTGGCAGACAAGTGAAAGAAAGCGAAAAAACAACAACAACAACTAAGTGAAGAGCGAGAGAGGCAGTAAGTTGGTAAAGAAAACGTTTGTGTTGTCTTACGGGGTAGATGAGCACTAGAAACACCCCTACTGGCTATTGCTCAAGGAGTTCATCATCATCGTCGTGGCAAGACTCTCCGCGAAGATTACCGCGCCCGGAGCGGGCACTGCATTCGTCCTCACGGCGGTGTGGTGATCTCTCTAGTGGCCGATCGCCCCGCCGTCGCCCTCGCCAGAGCAATGGCCACCAGGAACATGAACCCTTTCATTACAATGACACATTGCCCCCAAATGCCGTGGGGAGCTCGCGCCGGCCTGAACAGATGTCTGATGGCGATGAGTACCACTCGTCTACTGTGGCTCCATTGGAGTCGAACTACAGACACTTCAATAACAGGCGCAAAATGGAACTGCGAGTGCGTATTGAGGGTGCCAAGGGGCTGATTCCTCATTCCCGCGTGATGCAAACCCCACCATCGGCATTTGTTACAGTTCAAACGACGTATGGTCGGGGGAAAACGCCTATTATATATAACAACGCTAATCCCCCGTTCAATGATGAGTTTATCTTTGAAGTAAGCAACCCTGACAGGGAGGAAATTACAGGTCACTGTGGTTGCTGTGACGAGCTCAGGACGCAAAAAACTAGGTCAGTGTGCGTTGGCGGTGGAAAACCTCATGCGGGGAATGGAGCGACGTCAGTGGGTGGCGCTGGTACGTTACCCGGGCACGGAACGAGCATATGAGTCTGGCATGATATTGGTTGCCCTGTACACAGAGACCTTCGGGACGAGCGTGTATTCCTCCCCGCTCAAGGAGCAGGAATTTCGTGAAAACCTTCGCGTGCTACTTCAAAGAGATGCCCCTGAGGAGCTTCACCGTCTTGAGTGGTACGTCGGCAAGTGCGTAAAAGACTATGATGGAGCCTATGCGATGCTGTTTGAGAGGTATCACAAACCTCACCATGGTCCTGCAGCATTTCAGCTCACCATCAAATCTGTCGCCAATTTGACGATGGAAAATGGGTCCCCCACCACACGTGAGACGTGCTATGTAAGGGTTACCTCAAGTCGTTCAAAAAAAGTTACCAAAATGGTGCCGTACCACAGGCGAGCACTTTTCAACGAGACTTTTGATATGGCAATAGATAACCCCAGGGACGATGCCATTTCTTTTGCTGTCTACTCCGCCAATCACAAATTTGGCGAGTGTCTTGTATCATTGAATGGCTTACGCCCGCGGCTACCAAAGGAACGCACACATGACATTGTCTACGCCGCAGGAACCGGGGATGCTTGCTACTGTGGAACCATTACAATTGTTCTCTGTCCTATCAATTACGGCACGGATTCACCTGTGAGCGATATGGAGGACAAACAGAGACGCACTCGTCTAAGGAACTACTTGTGGAAGTACCTTCGAGACGATTTACATCGTCTCGACCCCATTGTAGCATCTATTGACAACATGGATGCGTTCATGCAGACGTTGGTGCGGGAGTATGGGCCTGAACCCCATCCACACACGATGCAACTTCGGATTCAACACTTTCGTCGCGATATCAAGGAAGATCAATTTAAAACGTATGCCGTAGTTGTTCGTATGGGCCCTGAAATTTATCAAACAGCCGGGGTGCACTTCTCACAAGATTTTATCTTTAATGATGAGACGATGCTTTCCATCTCCACAGCAGAGAAGGGGGAACTTCTTTTTATGGTAATTGATGAGGCAGAGGCCAACGATGTAGAAATTGGACGGGTCGTCATATCTCTTAATAATATAGTTCGAGAGACTATTTTTCGACTCTCGCTGCAAGTGTATCAAGATGCCTTAACGACAGATGCCAAGGTGGTGGGAACGCTCTTTATTGAAGGAATTCTTCATGGATATGGCTTGACAGAAGAGGTGAGTTCTCCGAATAAGCAAAACTACTTTCGTCAGCGTGTGCAGGCACTTTTATCTCGCTACGATCCTGCTCAACTGCATCGTGTGGAGTATCTTCTTGGTGAGAACGTGCAGCAAGAGGAGAGGCTTATCAAGGAACTGACAAAAACATACGGTCCAGAAACAGGGTCTACTCCCATGCACATTCGCGTTGTGAGTATACGCGATTTTATTCCCATGTGCTCTTGTTACGTCAAGGTGTACTTGGACGATGCCTTGGTGCTTCGCACCAAACAACATCATGCGGCTAAGATGTTGATGTTTGATATTGACATGAAAAATGAGAAGACGGTGTCTATTTCAAACCCGCTGCATTCTGTGCTACGGTTTAAGGTGTGTGAACATCGACGACTGCGTCCATCGCGTTTATTAGGGGTTGCTGAGATGAGCCTTCGCAACATGGTGCGAGATGAGCCCAATTCTTGCTCACTGTTTATCATTGATGAGGAGAGTCATGAGGAGATTGGCGTGCTAGAAGTAGAGGTACAGTCCCCAGGGTTTGTAAAGGGAACTGTGACGGTGTATAGTAAGCCAAACAATGGCACAGAGGGGAGTGCACTGGATGAAGTTACAAGGGATGTAACCTCATTGATGAAGAAATACCGTTCACAAGTTCTTCATGTACAACCCCTTATAGCACAAATCCCCTCACTGAGGGAAGCTCATCAAGAGCTACGGAAACGGTTTGCACCCAATCCGGTTGATTTTACGTTTTATCTTCATATTGACAAAATTGATATGATTCAGGAGGAGGACAAAAACGCACTAGAAAACGGCAATATCTCTTTATTTGCCTCTTTTTTAAATGAGGAGGTGCGATCGCACTTAAAAGTGGCATGGGCCAATCGAATTGATACGCGTAAATACTTTCCGGAAATGCGCTTGGACATTGCCCTTCCACGGGGTTCGGAGTCCTCGCTACGTTCGTGCCCGCTCGAAATTGTCATTTATGGGTCATCCATGCCAGCTATCCAGGCAACTTCGCCGTTGTCGAAACGGAATACCATCAGCAACCGCCTTATTTTGCCAGAGAAGGAGTTGGCACGTGTTGTTTTGTCTCTTAGAGCTCTTTTAACCAAACAGGTGTACCAACTTGGTGAAGAAGTGAGAGTGCCTATTATTCGTTCCTATCGTTATACTGCCATGGCACGCGGACCTTTGGGCGTTGGGGGCACCGAGAGTGGCGTCATCATGGGTGAGATGACGTTACACATCACCACTCCTGCCTTTGAGCACATCCCACGTCGACTTCGATTTGCTTCAGCGGCGATGCGACGATATCATCGTGGGTACGTCCGCTACTATGAAAAACGGATCTTGTCTTTCTATAGAGCCTACGATCCCGCCTCCTTACTTGATTTTCACTTTAGGCTGTATGAGCGAGATGTGGCGTCCGCCCGCTGGCCCCTCTCACTGCATGACTGGTTGCTGGCGCTTATAAAGAGATATGGGCCGGAGCTGACCATAAACTTTGGGCCTCCACCAGAGCTTCCATTTGACCCCGAGGCGGAGGAGGATAAACGGTGTCGAGAAAATGATAGGTACATCAATTTCTCACCTAACGAGCGGGAAAGGACGAGGACCCCGCCGAAGAGTCACTCGCACTCGCGCTCACGTGGGCGTCGCGTGAGCCCACATCGTTTAGTGTAATGTTTAGGAAAAAAATCACCCCTTTACTGCTGCGAGATACAAATGTATTCATATATGTATATACGGGATGTTGGATTTAAGGAGTACTATGGGACTCTTTAATTCCCTGAAGTACATTAAAAACGAGACAAAAGCAAAACAAAAAGGGAGGAAATGCTCATAATGCGAGTGAGAGCATGTGAAATGTGTAGCTGCTAGGGTTGTAGACTGGCCTTTTATGTTTTAACCAGGTATTTCTGAGGGCGAGGAGGAAAATTTCCATATACACCTAGAAGGTACATGCAGGACGTGCGCATGTATTTAGGCCGTTTAAGTTTTTTTTTTTTTTTTTGTCAGGTGTGTATGGGCGTCAATCCGTGCTTCAATGTACGCCGTTTTTGGAGCAGCCAAGGCAATCAGGCACGAATTACAAAGGGCGGACGGGGGAGGACATTGTAGTTTAAAATGACAGCAACAACAAAGAACCTTTCTTCCACAGACACATCAAATATTTGCAGGGAAATACCCTCTTATGCCCACTTTGTTGCTCCCTATCCAATTTTTGAGGATCATTTCATATTTGACTCGGTAGCTTTTTATGTTGTTTCCTTTTATTCTTCCTTCGCTCTGGTCATTGACCTCTTCCTTCTCGCACACAACCATGCCTGTTTTTTTTTCTTTCTTGTTTTGGTCTCCTTCTGTAATAATAATTATTATTCTTTTTTTTTTGTCTCTCTTTTTTTTTTTTGCTTCTTCCTCACTTGACTGGATGTTGGGCGGTACCACAGAGAAGGCCTTTTGAGTTATACCAGCTTTTATGTGCGTATGTGTCTTTGTGCACCTTTTTTTTTTTGCTTTTTGTACTTGTTGGGAAAGTTTCCTCACCCCTTTTGCCCCGTTCTTTTCTTGTGACTCGCCACATTGCCGCGTAGAAGTGTCATCGATAAAGTGTTGATAGTGGAAATATGCGAGGGACGGAGTGCATGAGAGAAACTGTAAGGGCGCGGGAGAGACGAAAGAGAGGGACAGGGAAGGGGCTGAGAGGGTGGTGGTGGGTAGTAAACGATGATTTGGTTCGAGTGACGGTAGTGGTGGGATATAGAAGGTTGGTGCGGTAATTTTTTTTTTTAGCGGTCTTTCTTCCGCCTCCTCCGGGCCCTTTCTTTCACATCCTTTTTTTATTATTATGTTTTTTTTTTTGTTCTTGGTTGCTTGTTTGTGGCTGCTCACTGTTCTCTTCTCGCTTAGTTCCAAAAGTGGCAAGAGGAGGATATAGTGACGGCGGTGTTTGGCCAAATTCTTTCCCATTGTTGGCTGCGTGGCTCGTTCCACCACATTCACTCCTGCAGGGTTTGCTGAAATGCTGCTGCATGTCTCTTTTCCGTGTCCATGTTGGGCTCCCCTGTTTTTCTCTCTATGTGCCAGTGGGGACGAGTGCGAGTTTCTATTCTCTGCCCCTTTTGCCTGACCCTCACTTTTATTCTTGCTTCCTTCCCACACTTTTTTTTTATCTCCCTCGTGCTGCGCATGTGTGTTTCCCCTCCCCGGCACACATGTCCGTGCCTCCACAACAGTGTCAGAGGAGGCAATGCTAGACGAGGCGAATGGGGTATTGAATGCCGGAGGCAGCAACTTGTCTGTCGTTCTCAACCCAAAGCTTGTGACTCACAGAGAAGAGGATGCAGGCGTCATTGTGGATAAACCACAGAGCGCATCGGCTCCTTTTGCATCGACGCCAAAAGAGGTTGCACACCGCAGGCCAAAGCAGGGGGCGAGGGCGACGTCGAATGCGGCCGTTTCAGCAAGAGGCCTGGATCGGTCGCGGAGTCGAAATGCTTCTGTACCTCCTATGGGTCGTCCTGGGTTAAGGCATGCTAACCCGTTTGCGAAGCGCTACAGTCATGTCCATTCGGTGGTGAAGGATCTCATTGAGGAAAAGATTTCTCCTATTGATGCGCAGTATGGAAGACCTGTAGAAAAGCAGCACTTAGAGAGCATCGCGCCTGCTTCCACTTGCTGGTCACCGCTTATTCGCAGGAGTCTTTATAGCACGGCTCATAGCGGTAGCGGGTTCGTGACGCCGCGCAGATCCTCCAACTCCAGCTTGCAGAAGTCGAGTCTAAACATGTCTAAAAACTCCACGCCGTTCCGCAGTTCATCACACACAGTTGTGCGGCGCCGGACCAATGTAGCCCCCAAGGCATCTTCATCGCGAACTGAACGAAGCCCTGAGAGGGTTGAATTAGAGACGCCCCCCAGGCGCAACATTTCGGAGTACGCGTACGTTTCGAAAGTTGTGGATAAGCTTCATAGCGCAAGGGTTCCCTATAATCACGTGCCACAGTGTGCGCAGAAAATCCCTGAACGCCTTAAGTACCGCCCATCACCGTCACCGCCCGATGCGCCTCATTCTCCAGACAATGCTGAGACAGAGCAGAAGGTCTCATCAAGTAGGAGAAAGAATAACACACCCACATCGTTGAAAAGAAGCAGCTTAAGGCAGACACCATTGGCCAGTGACAGTCCTCGCAACCAGACGGCCAGCAAAGGAACTCGTGACCTTTATTGCAACAAGCACCATGCAATGTTGGATGGAACTGCTTTATCCAATGTGGCCGCTTTCTCCCCAGGCAGACACAGTGTGTCAGCAGAGGAAAAGAAAACACGTTACGCTAGCTCCGGTCACCGCTTACTGAGAGCGAAAATAAAGATGTTTGAGACCGGAGCAACTGAAGAAGAATGTGAACAAAAGCCTCTCCTTGGGCTTGAACGGCTGTTGCTTTTCGATACTGAGCCTCCATGCTTACTTAAGTAGGTAAACAGTTTTCTTGTCTTCGACTCATCCATGAAGGTGAAATGTTCATATATATTTATACTGAGGGCATTGCTTCTGCAAGAGTCAAATATTAATTTAAACCCGCTTTGTGGGCATAAATGAAACATCACGAAGTTGATTTTAGCTATATTTTGATAATCATTCTTATTGCTGTTATTATGACTATTTCCTTTTTTTTTTCTGTCTTTTGCTTCGATGGGGTCTGTTGCCAATCAGACGTGGGCCACACAGCATTATAATATATAAATATACAAGTATAAAGTCCAGGAGCATTAAGAGTGCTGCCGCCCTCTTCTTACTAGATGCAGAGCGGCGTCCAGTCGGAAGGTCCTCTTTACTCATTCCCAGCAGAGGTCCTTCCGACGCGGCGGTCAGAGCTAGGCTCACCCTTCTTCCCTTCTCAGTTGAGAGAAGCCAACGCCTGTGAGGAAAAAGGTCTTGCTCTTCCTAGCGGGTGTGTGGGTTTACATCACGGTTGTTTAAGCGAGGGACATAGAACACACGTGGCGTTACGACCCTTCATCTTTCCTGTCTCCACCATGACAGACGAGGGTGAGGAGGAGGAGGAACTGCTTATTCACCCTATTCCTTCATTTGCCGAGGAAGGCAGGTTGACACAGGAGCGGGAGGTCGCTCTTTGGCGCCCACAGGGCGAGTCCCAGTGGCTAAATGAGGAAAGTGACTGCAGCCAACGCAGCATAATGAGCTGTCGAAACCGAACGACAAACACAATTCTGCAGCTGAGCGATCCTGGTGCACCAACCAAGCAGCGGTGCGAGAAAAGGTACATTTACAACGATGCCGATGAAACCCCCATCAACAACAGCAGGCCAGCCCTGTACCATAACCTTGATTTTTTACATGACAGCAGTAGTGTCTCATTCCCATGTGAATCCTCAGCTCCCTCTCATATCACACCTCTTGAAGAGGCTGGGGACTCTGTTGACCTTGTCAATCATTTGTCGCACTTGGTTGTGGCCGTGTCTCCAATCCAAAAGAGGCTACTCTTTACGGGCGCCCTAGACGACACGGCTGACGCCCCCTCTGGGAGAGAGAATCTTAAGGGCGTCGGTAGTGGGATGCAGTTGTTTCGAGGAAAGCGTTTTTTAAGGGAATTGGACGCGAACCGCGATGCCGTCAACTCGAACTCGACGTCGCTTACAATGCCACGTGAGGCCCACCGAAAGTTTCGGCGCGTAGATGTAGGTGGAGGTGATAGCGCAAGCTGTGGCAATCGCTTCCCCAGTCGCTGCCAGCACGAGCGTTAATGACGAAATGGTGCAAGTATGTTTTATCTTCCATGGAAATATCCGAGAAGGAGGCACGGATCACACAGATGTGGTCTTATGCGAAAGAATAAGAAGAAAAAAAAAAATGTGTGCATTGATGGGGGGAGGGAGGGTATGTTTTTTTTTCTTTGTTTGCTTGTTTGTCGTTGTTGTTGCCCTTGCCTAAGCCCACCGGAGTATATATATATATATAACATTAAGGAAAGGGAGGGATTGAAAGAAGGAGCAAAAACAAAGATAACAACAAAAGCTGCGGTGCTACCTGATTATTCACGTCTACCGGGAGAAAAGAAGAGGATACATGTTGAATTCCTCCGTTTATTATCAGTTGTTTCCCCCTCACACATTTGGTTATGGGGAGTTAGATGCACTCAATAGATGTGGTTATATATATATATATACGACCTTTTTACGTGTTTTTCTTTGTAGTTGTATCACCAACGTGCCTTACATTTTTTTTTTGTTATGCTATCCTTTTTTGTTACTATGATTTCTCCTTGCGGTTATGGTACAACAATATCAACACGATGGACTTAAGCAGAGGTGCGTGTCCGTGCCTGTCGCTGCGTAACTGCGTGTTTCAATCCACCGGAATACAAGCTTTACCGTATGTGTGCCTGTGTGGAGAAGTTGAGGAGGAAGAGGCTGTCTTTTCACCCTGACGTTTAGGTGCGTGCCGCATGTACCCGTGCTTTTATCTGTGTATGTGTAGAACTGCAGGGTATTTCTTTTTTTTTTGTTGCTTGGTGTTCTTCGAAATTTCTATTGGGGTTATCGTCTTTCAAACGGGAGGGGAGTAACACACACGGCAGCATAGTTCGCTAAAAGATCACCACGGGTGCCAGCAGTAACAAAGTCCACCAAACAATACTAAAAGCCGGAAAAAGAGAAAAATACAATCCTTGAAAGCAGAGAGTGGAGAAAGTAATGACGTCTGCTGCGACCGCTTCTAGAAGTCCAAACGACCCGGTCAGCACATACTTTCTTCAGAAAATTCAGGAGTTACGTGCGCAGGAAAAACGTTTTCAAGACAACTATCTTCGTTTAGAGTCCCAGCGGAATGAACTCAACAGGCGGGTGCGTCACCTCAAGGAGGAAGTGCAAATGCTGCAGGAAAGTGGCTCCATCGTTGCGGATGTTGTACAGGTGCTTGGAAAAAACAAGGTACTTGTGAACGTCAGTTCCAATCAAGGTAAACTGATTGTTGATGTGGAAAAAACTGTCGAAATCGCGGACCTCACACGCAACACGCGTGTGGCACTACGAAACGCCAGCTTTGCCATCCACTACATTCTACCCACCAAAGTTGACCCCCTTGTGTCGCTGATGAAGGTGGAGAAGGCGGGTAGCGACTCGACATATGACGAGATTGGTGGGCTTTCCCGCCAGGTGAAGGAAATCAAGGAGGTTATTGAATTGCCTGTAAAGCATCCAGAGCTCTTTGAGGCGTTGGGTATTGCTCAGCCGAAAGGTGTACTGCTTTACGGTCCACCAGGTACAGGCAAGACACTCCTCGCACGGGCAGTGGCACATCACACGGACTGCACCTTTATTCGAGTGAGCGGGGCGGAGCTGGTGCAGAAGTACATTGGTGAAGGTGCGCGCCTTGTTCGTGAACTTTTTGTAATGGCGCGTGAACACAGTCCATCTATTATTTTCATGGATGAGATAGATTCCATTGGTTCTTCGCGTCTTGAAAACACCGGCCGCGGGGGCGATAGTGAGGTTCAGCGTACCATGCTTGAGCTCCTTAACCAGCTTGACGGCTTCGAGTCGACACAATCCATTAAAGTGATCATGGCTACAAACCGCATTGACATTCTGGATGAGGCATTGCTGCGTCCCGGGCGTATTGACCGAAAGATTGAGTTCCCCGCACCAGATGAGGCGGCGCGGTTTGAAATTTTGAAGATTCACTCGCGAAAGATGAATCTGACACGCGGGATCAATCTTAAAAGTATTGCTGAGAAGACAAACCATTGCTCGGGTGCCGAGATCAAGGCGGTTTGCACCGAGGCTGGGATGTTTGCCCTGCGGGAGCGCCGCGTGCATATCACGCAAGAGGATTTTGAGCTCGCTGTGGCGAAGATCATGCACAAGGATCAGGACAAAAATGTCTCATTGAAAAAGATGTGGAAATGAGGAAGCGCACAACGCAAAACAAAATGGGAACTGAGGAAGGACTAGAGTGACTTAGTGCATTGAGCCAGAGAAACAGAAAAAATAAACGAATGCAATCCAAGGAACGAGGGGGCGCTGTGTTCCTTTCACCCTCACCCACACACCACATTGTTTTTTTTTTTTTTGTGGATGAGGCTATGGGAGGGCCACTTCTTTCATGTTTGCACTTCCTCCTCCGTTGCTTTCTTTCTCCTTCTCTTTATTTCAACAGCTTCAATAGTAGCATTTTATCTGCTCTTAGTGTAACCTTTCTGCAAAAAATTGTCTCCCTCCCCTTCTAGCAACATCGATAGCAGCATATATATATATATATATATATATCCATTTAACTGACAGCGACCCCCATTTTGCTGAGCGAGGAAGCAGCTGCTGCGGCACCTGCACCAGCTACGCAGGAAAAAGGCTCAGTAAACAGGCTTTACCCTTCCTTTTTGAAAATTTGAAAGGAAAACAGTTGCAAAAGTATGAGTGCAGCTGATGGTTCTGCTGGATTAATGCAGCGTGATAAGGCACTTGTATTGGTTGGGGATCTCAAAAGTGCCCTCACCGCTCTCAAGCGCGGCATATCCGAGGAGAAACTCGAGCGCCTGCTTGTAGCATTGGACCGTGTTTGCGTTGCTCTCTGTTTTGGTGACGAGGAATTTGTCCGAAGTCTCGATGCTGGTCGCTACGCGGAGGTTCTGGTGTCGACACTTACGATTGCTTCTCAAAACGATTTTAGTAGGCTACGCTCCCTCGTGGTACAGGTTCTTGCACTGCTGGCAGATATTGCACCACGCGGTGGTTTCGCGATTGCGTCAGCGAAAGGTGTTCCACCGTTGTTGCATCTTTTAAATGAAGTTAACACCCATGACAATGAAGCACTTTTAGAGGAGGTACTAAAATGTATTAGCCACATCTCACTTGAGGCACACACGGAAGTAGTGCACGCTCACGCGGTTTCGGTCATCACTTCCTTGGAGGCGAAGGTGGGGACGCACCATCTGCGTATGATGTGTCTAAAGTGTCTGTGTCACCTCCTCGCGGCCGCACGGTTGAAGGATTGGAACAAATATCTTTTAGCGCCTTGCAACGCCCTTGTTTTGCGATTTAGCCAACAGGTGAAGGATATATTGGGGGACGGCAAAGATCAATCTGAGGAACGGTTGTCGAAGGAGAATGGAGCGTATATGCTGAATCTCATTGAGTGCATTGCCTTCATATATGATCGGATATTGTGCACACGAGATCAGCTTCTGAAGAATGTTGCCATTCTGGAGCATTCCGTGCCTACGCTTGTCACGGTTTTGGCGCGAACTGTCTCCATGGGTGCACAAGGTTCTACCTTTCGCAACGCCGTCTGCTCCACGTTTCTGACTCTTTTCTTTACCGATTCTTGTACAGCTGTGAAAATGTTTCTTAAGCACGATGTGTTGCACACCGTCTACAAACTTGTGACTGCCTTGGCGGAAAGGATGAGGCTCTTCGCACGGAGTGGCGTGAGGATTGCGGAAGCCCTTTTCCACAATGATGTCAGCGTCATCCCTTTTATGGCTGAGGAGCAGCAGATTATTCATTTGCTGGAGTTTTTGCTAGTAATCACACCAGCTGCCATGGCGGCCCGTGAGAGTGACTACTATGTCACACTACCGCACTTTGTTTGGCAATGCGAGGATGACTTTCATAACAGAAACGATTGCAGTGACAGTTTGAGTAGGCAGTTGGAGGGCGAGTACGAAACCCAGCGTAGGTGTAAGACATTCAGACCATATGAGGTATCTCGTGGCTCTCGCGTCCTCAAGCTTGACTTTAGCATCATGCAATACATGAAGAATGAGGTATCTTTTTACCCACATGGCCTTAGTCGTCATGCGTTTCTCTCCGGTTATGTTCACAGACGTGTCATGTATTGTACTTGTGGGGACAACGATTTTATGGGTTTGGTGAATGCAGCCATCATTCCACATCATCAGAGCGACTACCCAGTTGAGATGCCAAGGTCGAGGTCCCAGCGTTTGCACAATCCTCTCATGCCAACATCAACAAGGTTAAACGACGCCGTTAACCAGGGGACACGCCCCACCATCGCATTAAATAGAACGGAACTTTCCCCAACTCTTAGCAGTCCCTGCACGAGTCGTTTGAATGACACTACAACAGAGCGCTTGACGGATGAAAAGACATGCTTTTTTTGCTGTATATTTTTTCCGGGTTTTGGGGAGAAATTGGGGCACAAAACTGGTGAGATCAGGCGGAAAAAGAAAGGGAATTCCAGAATGGATGTTCTTTCCCGTGAGGCATTTAGCAATGCCCGTGAAGGGCTTTTGCGTGATCCTGCTACTCGTGCAGAGTTTCTACAGGCAGAAATGATCAAAATGATAGTATCGTATTGTCTTCCAATTTTGGCTTCTGTTGTCAAGGAAACCGTGAGTACCGTTATCGCGCGTCACTGCTCCATTTTAATACTTCGATATGTGGATCTCACAGTGGAGTTTTTTCGCGAGGACAACAAAAGCTCGCACCCAAATAACAGGAACGTTCTATGTAAGCAGTTTAACCTCCTGTGCTCTCGCCTAGGGACTGTATTGTTTTACTTGGCCACAACAAACACGAATCAATCTTTAACGGCAACTGTGCAGCCTTTTAGGGAATATTATTCAAATCAGAGTGTTTTGCACGCGCTAGTATCATTTGGGTTCACCCAAAACTCTCGGCTCCCAGCTATGACGTTAAGGTGTGAAATACAAATGAGCACGTTGAGTTCATTTTTGATACTGCAACACGCCAATGGTGCTGAGATGTCTATCTTCAATGAGAACGAGAGGCTTATTCTTCGTCGAATGCTTGAAAACAGAAGGGGTCATGTGAGTCGGCATCGTGGCGATCTTCAGAGTTCATTGTATGGTAGCAGGGGAGTTGCGCTGTGCCCTTTTCATGGTTCCACGAAAGGTTTTGAGGAAGTGCATGAAAAACTCATTGAGCAAGTGATTTCGATCATATCTCGGGATTTGCCCAATGCATACAAAGGCCCTGAAGATGTATTGCTGAATACTTTGCCCGTACAGTCCTCGGATGGTTTCACTTTGAGGATTGACCCTGCCCCCCCTTCTGAACTGAATGCTATAATTGGGACAACAGAAGAGTCAAGCTTCTCACAGAGCTCTATCATTTCCGATATTATGATGCGTGCGTGTAGGCATGTGGAACTTAATGCAGGGCTTCAAAAGGTGCTTGCTATTAATGAATACATGCTGGAGAGTGAAAACAAACTCGCTTATCTTGTGCATGAACATCCTGAGTTCTTGGAGCAACTTGCGGGTGAGCTGCGGGATTCCATGAGTCAAACTGTTTTGAGTGCAAATCTGGCGGAGGTATTTTTGCAGGTTAGAGAGGGACTTCTTCGGGTGATTAATCAACACTTAGGGCTAGTGAACGTTGAAGAGGCTTCTCCTATTGAGCGTCAACCTGCAAGACTGGAACTGCGTTTTCGACGCAACAAAATTATGCAGGCCATGACAAACTACATATGGTCTCCTTTACGCGTGAAACTGGAGTCACTGGAGGTTAATGTAGAGGCTGGGCAACCATCTTTGACTACGCGAAGTGTGTTCATTGCTGGTAAAAAGTACACAGTTGTTGACATTTGTGTGGCACAAGAAGCCATTAGCGTTCTCCCAACGACACCGTTGAGTTACCTAGCCAAGCAAATTCTTTTTCAGCTGCGGCAAAAATACTCGGAGACAGGGACGCGTGGTCAGGAGGTAAAACGGAGACGAAGTCAAAGTCCACCAGAGAGCAGTGAGTTACTACAGGGTTTGCATTCTTTGGATAACTCTCGTATTTCTGTGCCTAAGGAGGACGATAGTGGTGGATCGCAGTCGTTGTTGTTTCGGTCCCTTACACACATGAACGCATACACCACGGATAATTCAGGGAATACCGGCTCCCCCGTGACAAGTTCAGCACACTTATCTCAGGAGAATACTTGTGTGAGTGAAGAATATTTTGGTGCGGCAGCGGTAGCGTTAACAAATTTCCACCAAGGGGATACACCTGTAAATAATTCGTCTTTTGGGAATTCATCGTTGTCTGATACGGCTGAATATACAACATACACCATTTCACTAAATAATATTGTATTTTTCCGAAATGGCAATCCAGTGATGGACTCGTCAGTTTCAGTATTGGAACTTCTTTGCAACTCTACTACGAGGTCGGTGGATGCAACGGCTGCCTCCACGGAGGAGATTCCTCAATGTGGTGGTCAGCAGTTTCCCACGGGAGGGGTGCAACATGTCATGGCACTGTGGTCAATGACACATACCCTTCAGTATGTTGTAGTGAAGGAGCCTTTTTCGCTAAATCTCGATGACGCAACAAAGGACGGAGCGCACAGTAACATTATGAGTTCCCCAAAGAGGCAGTTTACACAGCTGTTAAGGTGCGCGGAGACACAATCCTCTTTGAAGTCTGCAGCTAAACTCTTAAATGAGGTGTTGCAAGTTTTGCTACAAGCAAAGATTCCCGTGAATTATGCAGAGGGAAGACTCTGTAGTGCTCTCATCTACGGGTTTTACAATTATCTTGGTATATTCATGCTGCCGCCAGTTGTCTGGTTTCCTTTTCTCTGCTCGTCGCTGAATGAGGATAAGGATCAGCACCTTGCCAGTTACATTCTGTGGAACTTTCCACAGGTGTTTAGTTTGAGTGTTAGACGAGCGTTACTGCAACTAGTTTTTTTTGTGCGTCGAGCTCCAACGACGATGACGTTGTGGTTAAAGGAGGCACTACGTGGGGCTGGGTGGTTGATCCCCATACATGGTTTGGAGTGGGTGACGCCGGATGTGAATATGCACGGCGCAAAGAAGGTGGTAGTACAGCGGGACAACCTTTTGGGCAGTGGTTCTATTGTGCTGCGGACTCACGCCATGTGCCCTTTACCGTTGAGTGTGGAGTTTGAAAACGAAAATGGCTTTGGTGCGGGGCCTGCAAGGGAGTTTTACAACTTATTTGCCGCTCAGCTTCAAGAGCTGCAGCTCAACATGTGGTGGAGTGAAACGTTTATGGAATCAAATGGGAATTTTGTTAGGCGCGTGCAACTACCTCTGTTTCCTGCGGTGCAACAGACATCGAAATCGCTGTCGTATTTTGAACTTTTGGGCTTACTTGTGGGGCGGGTGTTGCTGGAAGAGCGTGCTGTAGACCTTCCTCTTCACCGCTGCTTTATTCAAGGAATCCTGGGCAATCTTGAGGAGAACCAGCTCCGTGACATTGATCCGGAGTTGGACGTTCACCTTACGTGGTTGAGTTCCCTCTCTGAGGAGGGACTTCTTGCTTGTGATTTGACGTTTGTTTTGCCGAATTCTGATGCTCACACGGCGGGAGAGACGATTGAACTTTGCCCCAATGGCTCCTTTATACGTGTTGGTGGAGCCAATGTTTCTGACTACGTCAACGCGGTGCGGCAATATTACACTCGAAAAGTTCTTGTGGAACCTATCATGCACTTTAGACAGGGACTACGCTATGCAGTGATTCCCTCCTACCTTGAACTCTTCAGTGTTGAAGAGCTGCAGCTTCTAATCTCTGGACCAGACGGGAAGATTTGGAAGATACCAGAAGACCTTGAACAAAACATCATCGCTGCCCACGGTTACGATAAGAATTCTCCCGTTGTCACCTTTCTTCTGGAGGTGGTGAGCAGCTGGGATGCCTCATTGCAGCGTGCCTTCCTGCGCTTTGTAACGGGTTCCTCTCGTCTTCCTCTCGGGGGTATGCAACCTCCCATAACTGTCGTGCGCCGAACACTTGGAGCGGCGGAGGAAACAGAGGAACATGTAGCTTTCTCAGACGACTTATTAAGTGAGGGGGCTGTTAGAGATTTGCAGACTCGCATGGATGCATCGCTGCCGACAGTGAACACTTGTGCACACTACCTCAAGATGCCGAGCTACAGCAGCAAGGCCTTGTTGCAGGAGAAATTGCGAATAGCTGTGACGGAGGGACAGGAGTGTTTCCTGCTCACGTAAGGGAGAGAACAAGAAGTAGAGACGCGAAACACGGCAAACAAAATACAAGCATATATATATATATATATATATATATAATATTAAACTTAAGAGGGCCAGGCTACTGAGGTAGCGAAAGAAACAAGACAAAAACGTTTGAAAAAGTCACCTAAAGCATAAGACACGGCGACTGAAGGAACGGGAGCGCAGGAGTGTGTTGAAGTAGTTGCGCCTAAGTGGGTCGAAAGAGTTGTATATATAATATGTGCTTATATGCGATTGTCTACCCTTTTTTTTTTTCTAGTTTGGTGATTGCTTCTCTTGTCTGAATTTATGTGCAGCGCTTATTTGGCAACCTATATGATTGCACGTGATTCCTAGATGTTTTTATTTCTCTGTGTTTTTGTGTGTGCGTACCACACTTTTTGTCTCTCTTCACTTTAGTTTTTGTTTTTGTTTTTAGTCTTCGCAGTGGTGTTTGGTGCGGAGCCATGCCATGTTTTTTTTTAAGTTGTCCGTGACATTTTACTCGCTTCTTTTTTATTTTATTTTTATTTGTTATTATGCTTTCTTTTTTTTTTTTTGTTGGCGCGGCACTGAGGATTGTGATGAAAATAAGACGGGGGAACGAGGAGTAGAAGGAGGTGCCGGGACGAAAGATGGCGAACCGATGCAAAATAGATGCTGCAGGAAGTGGAGAGAAGGAGAGAATGGATGTGTTTGCACGGTGTACGCCTGCTGGATATATATATATATATATGAAGTAAAGAGGATGTTTTTTCCTTTTTTTTTGCGTCTTTTTTCTCCACATGTTCGTTTCACGCATTTTTGCCCCAATGAAGAGGGAGGTAGAGATATGAGAGAAAAAGAAAGGGAGGAGGATCATTGGGAGGTAAATGAAGGAGCTGTGAGAGCGGATACACATTTTATTTTATTTTTTTCCCTTTTCAAGTGTGAGTGACATACTTTTTTTTTTTGATGCTACTCTTTCTTGCCTGCATTTCTTCATGTCTGGCCTACGGTTGTAGCTGCTTTGAAAGCGTGTGCACCCGCATGCAACATACATGGTTGTGCGCAAATATGTTTTGCCATGTATATTTTCCCGTGCAGTACTGAGGAATCTGACGTGCGATGTGCGGGCTTGGAGAAACGTGGGATACATCTGTATATCCAGATGTCGCTTGAACACCCTCTGGCGGCAATGCCTCGTACCCAGTTTCGGTATTCCCTCTTCCGCAGTGAATGGCTCTACCACGCATGTGTGTGCAGCAACTGGACATAATTTTTTTTTGTTGTTCGTTCTTTTTTTTTTTTTTGCTTGCGGTGCTGTGATTTTTCATGCGGTGTGCGCCTGGTGGCGAAAATGGCGTGATATCCTTTATTAAGAGGAGGAACAGGAAAAACAAAAGGAAACAAAGGGGAAAACAGATAACAAGAGGTGATCAGCAGCGTCTGGTGTGGGCAACAAGGAAATAGAAACAACGACTTAATTTAGAACGGCATGTTGGGCGTACGACGTATAATCACCCTTCGTAAAGCGGTTTCAGCAGTGGACAGAGCTGCGATAGTGCAAGCGACGGCCCCCGCGGTGTCGTTGTTTCTTTCGAAGCGTTGTGGTGGTACCAAGTCAACCGCCCCTAGGAGCGAGGAGTCGGGCGAGGCAGCAGCGGCAGCAACAACAACAACGGCGCCAGCAGCCATGAGGATCGATGACGACAAGTCTCATGGGAGCTCCTTGTACCTTCCCTTCATGGGCGCGTCGTCACGCTTCACCTTCGCTTCCCCCATCTCAGCGTTGGCGGACATCACTACGTTAGAGAGCGAGCGATTAACTCATCATCCACCTCAGCGTGTCAGTGACCACTGCTGTATTTATTTAGTGAAGCTGCTTCGGTGGCTTGCGGACAAACTTTTTCGAGAGCGTTATCTTCACCGTGCTACAATGTTGAAGGTCGTCGCCCCTGCCCCACCTCTGGCTGGTGCGATGGTTAACTATTTTCGAATGATGCTTAAAAAGGAAGATTCGGCGTACGTTCCGAGGAAGGGGAGCTTTGCAACAGAAACACGTGGACTTTTGGCGCAGGCGGAGTCACATGCGAGTCATGTCCAAATTCTTATGCAGATGACCGAGATTACATATGTAGAGCGTGTTGCAGCAATTTTTTTACAGGTGGTACATTTCACTGTTTTTGTCGTTCTTTTTTTGGTGTCTCCGCGGATGGCGTTTCGGCTGATGGGATACCTTGGCGAGGAGTCTGTGGTGATTTGGACTCACATGATTAACGACATCGACTTTGGGAAGGTGAGTGAACGGGCTGTACCGCAAGCGGCTATTGACTATTGGGGTCTGCATCAGTTAAAGCACGTGAAGGCCTCCACGGCGGATGCGACCAAGTTTGCTGGACCTGATCAGGGTCTTAAAGAGGTCCCGACGGGAACACAGCAACAGACGTCAGACGCATCAGAGGAGGAAGTCACATTGCGTGACGTGATGTTGTTGTTGCGCTCAGATGAAATGGTGTGGCGTGAGGCGTGCCATCAAGTGGCGAGCGCCATGGAAATGAAGCGTAAGAAGTCCTTCATCTCTTCATTCTTATCGTGAAATCGTTTCCTCTTCACAAGTTACTTAGATTCATGATCATTAGATCTTTAAAAGATATGCTTGTTTTTTGTTTGTTTGTTTTATGGTTGTTTTCCTCGCAGCTGATGTGCGGATTTGAGTCTATCAGCAGCTGCTTGCCGCGGTGTGTCGAAGTGGTGTTGTTCCCTCCCGCCCACGGCATCAATGCATTTTTATCCCGTCCTTGTTGATGGTTATTGTGATGGTCTTCGAGGTGAACTAGAAGTGAAATAAAATAACGATACAAGGTGAGAGATGTGGGGTTGCTCATTACGCTCTCTCTCGATGTGGTCTACTCTGAATGTGAATTGCGATGTTGATTGCGTTTTGGCGGTTTAATGAATTAATTGTGATTCATGCACCACAGGGAATTGGTGAAAACTTTCTAGTCCGCTCCTGCGCTTACAACCACCCCGTAGGGTCCGTCCCGCCGCGGAGTTGTGGTTCGTTGGGTGGGAGATGGAGACAGAGGCCCAAAGGAGCCGACCATTTGTGGGTACCACGAGGATCTTGCAAGGCTTAAATTTTATGCATACATTTTTCTTTTTGTTTGTCTTGTTTTTGAGCTGCATCGGCCGTTGACACATAATGACCAGCTTGCATGGAGTATTTTTGATACTATTTTACCTCTTTCTTTTTTGTTTTCATTTTCTGGTTGATTGGGCGGCAACTGTCGAAGAACGTATTCTTCTGCGAACGCGTTGGCTGCTGCGCTCGCTGGGCTGTGGCCGACAGTACGAGATAGGACTCCCTCCTTGTCGGTTGTAGGTGTTTTTCTTTGCGCGTGACTTTGGGCCACAACGCATCATCGCGGCTGGGTCGTTTTCTGGTCTACCTTTATAGTCTTCTGCTGGAGTAAGCGGGCAGAGGAAAGATAAATAAATAAACAGGAAAAGGGGCAGTGGAGGCAGCATCGCAGATTAAACAATTATGCCCACACATTTGTGGGCGAATTTTGTGACTTCTTTGGAGTCCCGCTCCGTTTCCTTCCAGCAGGTGCAGCATGCAACTGACCGGCGAGCTGTTATTGTTGAGGCAGGCTTCACTGACCCCATCAGTATTGCCATCTTGGAAACGGAGTGGCTGAAGCGTTGCACAGACAGTGCCTCTTCTTCTGTTGCTGCTGCTACTGCTGCAAACAAAGCTGTGGGTGTGGCGGCTCCTGTAGCGGCGGCCTCCACCTTGTCATATCCTCACTTTGAGGATTATACCAAGCTGGAGGATGTGCCGGAGGAGATCCAGGACCGCGTTGTGACGGCGGATGTACTTGCCGCGGTTGTTGGTCACGGTGGATCCCTCCTTCAGGCCTCGCGAGATGGTTTTGTAGTATCACGCTACGTGCCCGTGTCGATGCGTAGCTTGTGCAAGACGATCATCCCTGTCGCGGATGCCTTTGTTGCACTCCACAGGATGGAGCGGGCTGAGTACATGGGGAAAAGTCTTGTGGCGATGGCTCTTGGAGAGGTAGTGTCGGAAGTCTGTACCAGCTTTGCCCATGAGATGGCCAATCTGCAGCGTTGGACACAAGGTAGGGCGATGCCACTTATGGGCGTCGTCTCGGAAGTGATGCGAGCGGGGCATCACATTGTGCGACTGCGTCAGTTGCTTCCCACTGACACTATCATAGACGAGGAGGGGACGCTGTCAATGGCGGGGTGGCGACTTTTAAATCACCTCCACGAACAGTCAGAGAAGTGTTCGGGTAGCAGAGAAGATGATGAGCTGCTTATCTTGCTGCTTCGTCGAGCATTGATGCCGTACCTGCGCGTCCTGCATCGATGGATGCATGAGGGGTTGTTAGAAGATCCGTATGGGGAATTTTTTATCTCCGAGGCCCAACCACTGCCCGGCACGACATCAACGTCGACGACGTTAACTGTAAGTAGCCCCAATGGCACGAGGAACATGGTGAGTCGCATTTTCCCAAATTATACTGCCACAGATGATTGTGGTGGCGCAGTATCTGAGGAGGCAATTGCGTTTGAGCGGCGCTTCTCCATTAATAGAAACATGATCCCGAACTTCCTTTTGAAACCCTCTAAGATTGCAAAAATGGTCTTTTACGCGGGCAAGTATTGTTGCCTTCTACGTGAGTACAACGGGACTCTTCCTGCGTTTGGGGATGTGGCGGAGCATATGCTCGTTTGGTCGGGGAATGACAAGCTACATCGCAAAATTGAGGAGTCGTATGAAATTTCCAGCGGTGAGGTGCTTCGTCTCTTTCTGGGGTCTCAGGTGGATCTGCTAGGTCACCTGACCTCCCTGAAGAGCTACTTTCTGCACCAGCGTGGGGATTGGTTGGTTGACTTCCTTGACAGCGCTGAGGAACTTTTGGTTAAGTCACCGGTACAAGTCAAGGTGCACTCGCTGCGGGTCTTGCTTCAAGCAGCGATTGCAAGATGTTGTGGGACGGACCCGTATCACAGTATCATTGGCTGCAGCTTTTCGGATAGCACCATTGAGCAGTACGTCAACGGCTCTTTTGAACACAACACAGACGAGGTGGTCCCTCGCGGGTCGTGTGGTAGACGAAGTGCCATGCGCATAGAAACGCATCGTTGCATTGAACTGCTTCAACTAGAGGCCTATCTCAAATGGCCCCTCACGATGGTCTTGGACGCTGCCGTTTTGAGGCGCTTAAATGTAGTATTTCGTCTCTTTACGTGTCTAAAAATTTGTGAACGTAATCTTACCACGGCGTGGACTGACGTAGACGTCCCCCATCAGTCCTTCCAGGCGTATAGCATCAAACATCAACTTATTCAGTTTATCCGGCAGTTTCAGTTTTATGCCGCACATTTTGTTGTGGAGCCGCTGTGGGGTCGCATGATGGGTCGCATCGGCCAGGCGGACAGCGTTTTTGCTGTCAACAATGCCTTGCAAGACTTCTTTGAGGGAGTTGAACTTGGCCTGGTGCTCGCCAGCTCTCACCGCTTTCGAAGCTTGTCGCGAATTTTGGAGATTGCATCCAGTTTTACTGAGATGGGTCGACGAGAGGTATCATCACAGCTTAGTGCGGAGCAGGTGAGGGAGACGTTGAAGGGTGCAGAGGAGCGGTTTTTGAAGGCCCTCTCTGAGCTCGCCTCGCCGGTGGGCACGGACTACCCACAGCTCATTCCACTTTTGACATGGATCGACTTTAGCGGCTTTTACGACCGCAACGGCGTGTACCGCGTGCTTTACTCGGCGGGGATATCGGCGGAAACAATGAGCACCGTAAGTACAGACCGACATCGGCGGTAGACACGTCTTGTACAAAATGCGATGTGCGTGACGTGTTCTACGTTGCATGCCGGGGTTGAATTGTATTTGTTGTTTTTGTTCTCCTTCCCTGGCTTTATATATCTCTACTACTTATTAACGCTGATAACCCCCCTTCTTCCTTCACTGCAGATATATATATATATATATATATATAATCTATGGATGGGGGTAGATGTAAACGAGCGAATGATGTTTGTAACATTTCTCTTGTACGACTCTGAATATCAACACTCTAGAAAATAAGGTATAAAAGGAGTACGAAGGTTAAAAAAAGGAGAAAAAGAAGTGAGAGGATGGGGAACCTAGTGACAAGGATGAGGCAGCTCTTCTCGAGTCAGAAGAAGCTTGAGATGTGTCTTGTTGGCTTGGAAAATAGCGGTAAGACGACGCTGTTGAATGTGCTTTCGGTGGGGCACCCCATTGAGACCTTTCCCACCGTGGGGCTTAATGTAAAGATGGTGCGAAAACGGGGAGTACAGCTTAAAGTGTGGGACCTTGGCGGACAGGAGCGGTTTCGCAGCGAGTGGGGACGCTACACGCAGGGCTGTGACTGCTTGATCTATTGTGTGGACTCCAGCGACTTCCAGCGCACCGAACTTGCCAAGCGTGAGCTGCACAAACTGCTTGAGGATAAGGCGTTGCACAGCCTCCCCATGCTGGTGTGTCTAAACAAGGTTGACCTTGAGCCTCACATGACTAAAGAAGAATGTGTGGAGTTTCTGAACCTGCAGGCCATTCGCGATAATCCGTGGCTTGTCATTCCCATTTCTGCGCTGCGCCAGACCAACATCAACGAGGTTGTGGATTGGCTGGTGAAAAACTCTCACAGTTGATCCATTGCAGACGAAATACGTGCTAGTGCCGTCATTGCTCTCGTAACAGTTGTTCCAATTTTATTTTTTTTCTTTCTGTTATGCGTTCCTGCTTTGCAGGAGTCTACCGGAAGTTTCAAAATAAAAGGACAGCGGCGTGTGCAGTGGAGGAAGCGGTAATATATATATATATATATGGTGTTGTTGCTGCTGTTGTTGTGTTCATGGCATGGGTGATTTGCACTGAGGCGCAAAACGATACCAATGAAGGAAATCTATGATAATAGACGTGGTGTTTTTCTTTTTCTTTGGTGTGATTACTACTATTTATTTTATTAGTTGTTTATTTATTTTCATGCGTAAGTGTTATGACATGTTTTAGTTATTTTTGTGATTTTTCTTCGTTTGCTTCTCTGCATTATCGTGTGTCATTGTTTTGCCACTGCCCATATAGGTGTGGACCTTTCCGTGACGAGTAAATTTACGTCAGCTGCCGCTTCCTCTCTCATCGCTTATTCTTGCGGGAGAGATGTTGTAAGGATCAGTTTCTTTTTTTTTTTTTCTATTTGTGTTGCTTTTTGTTGTCGAATCTTTTTTTTCTATTTCGCCGCATGCGGGCGTGGGGTGGAGTAAAGGAAGGGCCCCCCATCACGGCGGGCAATCACACCACAAAAAAGGCACCAGAAGAGGGGAAAAGCGGGAGGTGGAAGGGCGAAGCACAGGAGACAAGCCACACGACATGTCGCTCAAGAAGATAACGTTTAAGCAGCGCACTCGCAGGAACGAGATGAAGGAGCGACACCACGTCTCCTCTGAGGTGCGTAAGCGCATGCGCGCGGCGAAGCGCCGACACAATCGGTACGATCACATCGACAGTGGATCACGGCCACTGGAGGCGCTAGTGGAGGAAATTGCAGCAGGATCCGCAGCACCGACTCGGGAGGTGACGTTTGATCCACGAAGCCTCACTGATCTTCTTCTGCGCCCCGTCGAGGGGGACAAGGGTGACAAGAACAACAAAAAACGACTTGCGCTGCCGGAGGCGCCTCTCCCAGAAGATCATCCGCTCAGCTTGCCAAAGGTGCAGCTGGACGAGGGGGATGCTGCCATAGACGGAAAAGACACTTCCATTATGCCTAACAAGAATCAGTACCGACACCACGGTGACCCTTATCTCTTTTGGGAACGTGTGGGTTTGCATCCGTTGCTGCTAAATGCCCTGAAGGCCATGCGTTTTGCCCATCCGACGCCTGTGCAAGAAGAAGTTCTCCCCAGCGTTCTTTTACAGGGTGCCGGTGAAGAGGCGGTATTGGGCACTGCATCATCCAAGAAGGGGAGCAAAAAAGAGCGTGGGGGCAGGAAGGACGTCATTATTTCGTCGGAAACAGGAAGTGGAAAAACTTTGGCATTTGCACTACCTATCCTGCATCAAATCCTCTCCCAATTGCCCTCGAGCGAGAATTCTGTCAATAATGAGATGGAAACCGATAAATGTGACGGGAAAGGTGAGGGCAAACGGAATACGAAAAAACCCTCCAAGAAGGTAGTATCAAGAGACAAAAAGGTTAGCTCGTCAAAAGAGGGTGGCACAACCGACGAAACTATGATAAATAATGATGCGAAAAACAACGATAGCAGAAGTCGAAAGAGGGCGCGGGACGATACCGCGGGAAAGGATGAGGAATCATCATCTTCCACTAAACTGTCCACTGTTCCCAAAGAACGACTGATGCAAGCCCTTATTATATCCCCTACCCGTGAACTGGCTCTGCAAATCAACGAGGCCTTTCTTCAGCTAACTCAGCATGCACGACATGTAGTTATTGGCTGCGTCGTCGGTGGTATGGCTCCAGAGAAGCAGCAGCGCGTGTTGAATCGCCACCCGCATGTATTGATATGTACACCAGGTCGACTTTGGGAGCTTGTTCAAAAGAATGAGGGTTGTTATCTTGGTCACAGTATCAGCCGCCGTCTTTCATTTGTGGTGCTCGATGAAGCAGACAAACTTCTTCAATCCGGTCGCTTTGAGGAGCTGAAGAATTTATTGGAACGTATTCACTCTGAGGTGTTGCCTGCCGGTTTTCTGCAGAAGCGTGAGGAGCGGGCTGAGGCAGCAGAGCTGGAACTAGAAGCGGGTCGCTGGGACGACGAGGCACAAAAATTTGTGCCATTCTCCAAAAATAAGGAAAAGGACACCAACGCGGCCGCAGAGCCTTATGAAGAACAGCAGCAGCGTCGACGGAAGGACGTCCCACGCCCCATTCCAATGCCACCCAACCCAGCAGAAGGTCATCGCACTGTCACATTTGTCACCAGTGCCACACTCTCGCTTCAGACGAACTACGAGCGGAAAGATCTTCGGGCCAAAAAGACGGTTATCCGCACAACAAACGCCGACACCATGGCGACAGTACTTCAGAAGCTGGAGATTAAGCCCTCAAATGCCAAAGTATTTACCTTCTCACCCAAGGCAGATGTTACGGCGAAGATACAAGAAACGTATCTGCGTTGCCCAGGTGATAGCAAAGATCTCTATCTCTATTACTTCCTCAAGATGTACCATGAACGCACAATTGTGTTTGTGAACGCTATATCTATGCTTCGTCGTCTGGTGAAGCTTCTAGAGGTGCTTGGCATTCCAGTGGCAGGTCTGCACGCCTCGCTTCAGCAGCGACAGCGTTTGAAGTACATTGACAAGTTTAGGAAGGGTGAAAAACGTGTGTTAGTGGCGACAGACATTGCCTCCCGCGGCTTGGACGTTGATGGACTAAAACATGTAATTCATTTTCAAGTCCCTCGTTCAACGGATGCTTACATTCATCGTTGTGGTCGTACGGCGCGTTGTGGCGGCACTGGTCTTTCGATTTTGATGATCAGCGCTCAGGATCACATGTCCTTCCAAAAGCTGATGGTGTCACTTGGACGAGGCACTAACGAAATGGAGATGTTTGCTCTTCAACCTGTCATTGTGCATCAGCTTCATTCGCATGTAAAGGTGGCGATGCAGATTGACAAGTTGCAGAAGGAGATTGACAAGTCGCGGGCGCGGAATAATTGGGTACACCGTATGAGTCGTGAGGCGGATATAGAGGTGGATGACATGGTTGATGACGAGGCGGACAATGAAAATCGGGCAAAAGAAAAGGCTATCAAGGTGCTCCAGAAGAGGTTGGAACTGCTTGTCAAAAAGGATATGGGTACGGCAGGTGGCAAGGGTGGATTCCGAACCAGTGCGCAGGCCCTTGGGACAAGGAAGGCCGAGTCCAAACTGGTTGAGCGTGCCACCATGCAGGTCACACAGGCGAGAAAGAAGAAGAAGCATACACGCAAGGCCCATGCGTAAGAATAAGCATGGCTGTGCATGCATGCACGCATGCCTGCCACCTCAGTGGCAGAAGTAATCATAATGGCGTGCTTGCGTGTGAGAAGTAGCAGAATTTGTTATTTGCTCGTTTGAGGTACACTTCGGTTAAAAAAGGGTTTGAGGAAGAATACAAATAAAGTTGTTTAAACGAAACAAAGAAAAAAACCTTTTATTCTTTCTTAAATGCATACATATATATATATATATATATATTGTGCGTCTTTCTCCGCGTGGCAAACGTGATTTTCACCCCTTCTTATAAAAAGTAGTTTTGTGTTGGCCACCAACTTCCGTTGACTTCTCTTTTGTCTTGTTTATTTGACTTTTTTTCCTCCTTGGTTTGTCTGTTGCACGTGCCATGTGACTTGAAGCGCTGCAACGGTGCTGAAGGGTGTTGGCTTTTACCCACCCGTCGTTTCCTTTCCTGCCGCCATGCAAAAGCCGGCAGCATCGGCAGCAACACCTAAGCGATGTCTTGCACCATCAGGGACGACGCTGACACACACGCGACGCTCGCCAGTTAGGCCCATTACTTTGGAATCTACGAAGAAGCGTGCACTCCGCACTTCTTCCCTTCGCAGCTTACAGATGCACGTGGGACCCTCGTTGTCCCATTAATACTGCCCTGGTTTTGCCCCTTCTTGCACTTGGAGGAAACGCTATGGACGGAGGTCGGATGTCTCAACATGGCCACCTACTGGCTAAGGAAGTAGCTTTCTGAGGTGAGGCGCGAGTTTGCTGTTGGCCCCAGTTCATCCACCATGGGAGGTGAACCAATATCTGTGAAGGGTCGACTAACTGACTCATCTGCGTACCTGTCAAGGCAGTAGCCAACGGGTGATCCACCCTATGCCGTCACGTTTACTCCCCGTCGTTCTCACAAGAAGGCCACCACCAACGTATAGCTACGGTTTACTTCACCACTAAAGATCCCGCTGGGGGGGGAACGACGACAGTGTGTTGACATCGTTGGGGACGCTTGAGTACGCTCCACAGACGGAAGATCATCGTGGGGGTGCTTGCGTAGTGGGGGATAGAAAATCTCTGGAGGAAATGAAGCTTGAACCAGCGTTTGAGGTAGGTACACCTGCTCATTTGGTGCGGCTACGGTGGGAAGTGCATTTTTTTTTGTTGATTTGCGGGTAGCTGCTCATCAATGCTACAAGTATAACTGTCTTTAAATTGGTAGAGCCATCAATGGGTGTGGATTCGGCCCGCGAGTCTGCCAAGCATCTCCTGTTGCAAGAAAACGTGATGGCCGTTGAACAAGATTTAGATCACTACATGGCTGATCTTCTCGCTCTTCAGCGTGACACCCTTTATGCGCAAAAACGCGGTCTCATAGATCCAAATGATCCGTCCGTTTGTGAGTTGCACCTTGGCATTTGCGACAAACTTAACGCATCTCGTGCTTACATATCAACGCCAAAATCGCTCCATAGTGCTCTTTCGGATGAGTTTGCTGTAGACACCGGTATTTCTTGATTGCGGTCTGTGTCTGAATATGTCGTGTTTTAGCAGTTGCCTTTATCGTTGATTTTATTTAACGTTTAATTCATTTTTATTGGAAGGGGAGGGGCATGAGTGAGAATTTCGCACTCATGTGGATATAGACATATGTGTAAATGTTTGGGTGCCGAGAGTCGTACAGGCGAATAAAAAATAATGTATATAATATATATATATATATATTGATTTGAAATATTTTGTTTTTGGTGTTTGTATACCTTTTTTTTTGTTTGCTTTTTCTTTGTGTGCCGCTGTGTGATGGTGGGGTGACCTGTGAGCTGAATTGAGGAGGTTCGTGATTGGAGCTTGTGTGTGAGTTAGTTGCCTATAATATTTGCAATCCAGCCATAGCGATTTGATGTTTGCCTTAGTACCAGTGAGGAGGCTTGCCGGGATACGGCATCACTTCCCGTTTATTCAGCAAGTGCAGCTGCGGCAGGTGCGAGCCGTGTGCTGCACGGCGATAGTGCGGTTCGACATGAAGAAATATGAGATGGAGAGGCGGCGGCGTCGGGAACTGGAAAAGGCCGGGATTGATCCCGACGACGATGGTGATGCACCGTGGATCGCCCCAGAGGAACAGCAGCGGTTGGATGAGGAAGAAGAACGCCGTCGCGCAGAGGAGGCGGAGCGCGTGAAGGAGATGTTGGAGCGGCGAGCACAAGAGGACATCGAGAAACGCAAGAAGTTTAGAGAGTTTCGCGCTCGGCAGCTTGCGATGAGTCGGAACCGTAAAGAGGCTAATGCCGCTGTGAAGAGGCACGACCGGCGAGAACAGCGTTTTATGGAGGAGGACGAAGATGCGGTAGACAAGACGGAGGCGAATGACACTACGGCAACGCACGTGGATCCAAGAGACGAGGGTGAACGTGCACAGTGAGTTTTTGCGTGCGCGTTTTTTTTTTTTTGGCGAGGCTGACGGGGTGGAAGCGTGTATGCTGTTCTGTATTTGGTGGATCTGAGGGGGAGAGAGGAGGGGGCGGTTTATTGCATTTGTCTGCGTGCATCCTCCTGGACGTTGTTTGGTTTCTCTGTTTGACATTTCACCGGGGCTTGCGCACCGGTCACATGTGTGCGCACGCTTCCCCTCCCGCATTGGGATGCATATGCATTCTTTTTCTAACACAACATTGTGACACAAGGAGGGAAGGGGGGGGGGGTGAGTAAACGAGGATGCAGGGAATTTGTGTGTCTTTTTCGTCTGCACAATTCGCAAACCATTTTTAACGAAACTTCAAGGAATCAGCCGTGTTTATTATTATATTATATTATATTCTTCACGTTCTTTCCCCTTCTTTTGTTCTTGCCTCAAGAAGAAGCAAAAAGTATGGTGGCAGTTCGCGCAAAGGTCGGCTCCCGCGGTTTCATCCGCCAGAAGCAGCTGGCGAAGGGGAAGAAGGTGTTCAGGATTGACTGCACCATTCCCGCCAACGACGGCATCTTCAGCGAGGAGATTCTCAGCAACTTCGAGCAATACTTCCAAGACAACGTGAAGCTGAATGGTCGCAAGGGGAAGTTGACGGAGAAGGTGCGTGTTGGTCTGCGCAACAACGTCCTTACGATTTCGACGACGATGGCCTACCGCAAGAAGTACTTCAAGTACCTCACGAAGAAGTTTCTCAAGAAGAAGGACCTCCGTGACTGGATCCGCATCCTCGCCCGGGGCAAGGACACCTACCAGCTGAAGTACTTCAACATCCAGGACCAGGAGGAGGCTTAAGATACGACACGGTGGTGTGGGTGGGGAGAGCGGCGCTTTACCCATTTGCATACTTGTATGGATGTCTTCCTTTTCCATCACCAGTGAAAGGCGAATACAGGATGTGAAGCCATTTTCTTTTTTCCATCTTTGCTCTGCATTACTTTTTCTTCTTTGTTCATTCTTCATTTTATTTATGTTTCCTTTTTTTTTTTTTTGTTAAGACGCGAGAGGACTGCCTTGCGTCTTGCTTCTTCTCCCCCTTCTTGTCGGCTTGCTCGGCCGGCAACACCCGTGTGCCATCTGTTGTGTCGTGGGAGCAGCCGCACTATTTTTTTTCTTAAATATTTTTTTCCACCGTTTTTTTATTTTGCGCTGGCGCGTACACCTACACACGCATATATATATATATATATATATGCTTTTTTTGTTGTAGACTTTCAGTTTTCACTTAAGGGAATGGTGATGTATGTCTGGGGCCGGGATTCCCTCACGCTAGAGGATCGTCAAAACCCTGTACTGGCTGAGGAACTGGGCGTCGAATGTGAGGAAATTCTTTTGGTCAACGCTCGCAGTTACAGGGTGTCTGGCACCTCCACTGAAGAGGATGGAAAGCCGCGAAGCTTTACTGATATTTTTCAGGATAACGAAGATATGCAAAAGGCAGGTGTTCCACCGCACAAGGTTATGGAATTGGATGTGTTAAAGCATTCGGCCGACCAAACCCACGACGATTGGGTTCGTCTGGCAGCTATCATCCGGGATAACTACCATAAATACCGTGGGTTTGTTATTCACAACGGAACCGACACCATGGTGGCTGTTGCAACCGCTCTCAGTTTCATGCTGGAGAACTTGGGGAAACCTGTCATTTTTACCGGCTCGTGTATTCCAGCAGACCGTCTCTACACGGACCTTAAACGCAATTTGATTGTTGCCCTGCTCTTTGCTAACTGCAGTCAGATTTGTGAGGTTTGCATCTTGTTTGATGAGCGGCTATTCCGGGCAAATCGAACAATCAAGGTTTCCAGAGCAAGACTTGCGCCATTTGACTCTCCGCATTTTCCCCCGTTGGCGACAATGCATGGAACCATGAGTCTACATCGACCATTTCTTCGTCCTTTTCCACTTGGTCAGTTCCGTATAATGGACAACATGAAGTCGGTGGTCTTGTGTTTGAAGTTGGGGCCGTCGATGCGGAAACGTTTTTTAATGAAGTCTGTCGAGCTGACAAAGGCACGTGCTATTCTTATCATCGCCTTTGGTGGAGGAAACGCGCCATCGCTTTGCGGTTTTATGAAGAGGGCTGTGAGGCGGGCGGTGGAGCGTGATATTGCCGTTTGTGTTTGCACGCAGAACTTGTACGGTTCTGTGGACCTGGGCGCCTACGCCGCGGGCGATCAGCTGTTGGAGGCGGGGGCGATTTCAGCATCTGACATGACCATTGAAGCCAGCATTATGAAGCTGAGGTATCTTATAGGGCTTGGACTTTCCACAAAGGACATAAAGAAGTACTTTAGCAGTGTCGATCTGCGCGGTGAACTCACCCCACCACAACCACGATTGTAGTGTGTGGTGTGTGCCATTTGTATGGGAGTGTCAGAAGGAGTACATTTTCTAATATTTGTTCTTCTCTGATTCAACACGCATACACATTTTTATAGGCATAGTGATGAAAAGCAGAATAGTACCTGTTTATATATATATATATATATCTCTTTTGGGACAACTGAGATCATAAGTAATATGAGGGTGCAGGACGCCTCACCGCTTCTTGTGGATAAGTAATAGGTGATAATTTTTTTAAAAAAAAACTGGGATTTGGGTTTCACGTTGTTATTGTTTTGGTTTCTTCTGCAGGTGCATGTATTCATTCTGTTTTCAAATAGCTAACGCTTTCCCTTATCGTACATGTAGAAACGCTTTTTCTTCCGTTGCCTTTTTTTTTTGTGCTCCTTTCACGTTTGGGCGGCATGTGACTCTTTTCGAAAATGTGCGAGGAACAACGGACAGGCGAAGTTTCATTGTTCTTTTCGTTGCCGTTATTGTTGTTGCTGCTGCTGGTTTTGCTTCTCGTATTGTGCCTGTGGTAACGGAGGGGGCGGGGAGATCTTTGTTTTCGCTGGAGGAAGGCCCAAACGTGAAGGCACCCACACAAGACAACCAAACCAAGGAACGGAGACAACAAAAACAAAAAAAAGCATGAGTGAAACTTTGCTGGCGTGCACCGTCTGTGGAGAGTCTAACGCGTTCCCCGACACCAGCAGCAATGCACCGCAGAAGGCGACCATGACGACGTTTTGCAAAACGTGCGGGGGTATCACCCTTCAGCGAGTGGTTGTCGCAAACAAGCAGGGAGAGCGTTCCAGCGAGAGTGTGGGTGCGTCGGTGGCGCCAGGGCAGAGCGATGCCTCTCCTTACCATCAAGCCTCTGGACCAGAAACAAGCGAACTGCTCTGGAGGCGGCTGCAGGACGCTTTAGCCAACAATGGCGTCACAATGGCAGAATTTTTCCGCGTCGGTATTTCCATGCAAACACGTCTCATCTCCGCGGTGGGATTTAACCATGCTGAGATACCGCGCCTTTTGAAGCTTACGGAGGCTCACACCCCAAGCAGGACAACTGGCACGACGATTGAGCCGACGCGAAAGTACATCGACATGACAACCGCAGCAGCAACTGCAATAACACCAAGGAGAGAAACAGTGACAGACGAACACATTAACAACCCCGAGGTTATTACGGAGGTGGTAAATGGAGCGTCGGCGGAAACTCTTCGAAATTTTTCGCAAACTGAAGGGGCATTTGTGCAAACTCCACTTCATTCATCATCGATGGATGCTTTGATGCTGGGCCCCAAGGCTCAAGAAGATGACACGCTTATTGCCCGTTGCTCTGTATATCCTCACTTGAACGCTGAATTCTGGTGCTCCATTTGTGGTGTGTTGGTTTCGAGTCGTTGCCATGTGTCTGGAATTCACAAGGATCACCCTTTTATTACCCTACGACAGGCTGCAGATGCGCATGTGCGAGATCTCAGCATGTGGTCAGAGCGTTGTCGAAGCCAGTTGAATGTTGCCAATACCATTGTTTCCAATTTGCAACGTGGGAAGGGCATTCTAAATGACTCGGCTAAGCGTGAGGACGCAGCATTAGATATGCACTTTGAAGAGATTGTTCGAGATCTCACCAAGTGGTGCCAAGGACTCAAATCGAGTATGCAAATGCAGATCAATGCCCAGTTAAACATTATTGACTTGACGGTAAGAAGAACAAATGAACTTATAGAATACTATGCGGAGCGACTAAAAACATGTGATACCTTATTACGTTCTATCCCACTCATGCAGCAGGTGGATGGGCGGTCAGAGAAGTGGTCCCTGCGTGTGATGGATCTCGTAAGTCGTCTCAAGATGTCAAGCCACGAACCAATTCCTATGCCACGAGTTACAGTGCCCGAGGTAAAATCTTTTGCAACCATGACAACCTACATGGAACTATTGAAAGCAGTAAGCGTTCCTGCGGGTATTAGGGTTCCAGATGTTTTGGATACAGGGTATCTTAACTTCCCCAACCCGTCTGATGTGGGACGCGAGGCATTTACACTTCAGGTTCCCAAGGATGCTAAAGCGCACGGTCTTCTTATCTACGGTGGCCGTACACTGACAAGGTTGCAGGACGTTACACCCACCCACTCTCTTGTTTGTGCTTCGCGAACACTTTATGCAGGTGTTACAGCATGGGAAGTTCACGTTGACAGCCTTGGAGCTGGTCCAGGTCGTATTCTTGCGGGAGTGCTTATGGCGGGAACGGACGGTGAAGGCGTTGTGTGGGATGGTCAACGCATTGTTGGCCCTAACGAGGGAGAGTGTCGTGTGCTTCCGGAAAAATATAGACTTAAGAGGGGCACAACGCTTCGATTTATTCTTGAGCTTGAGGCACCCTCGTATTTTCTTATTTGTTACTTTGAGGATCAGCTTGTGGCTCGCGTCCCGCTGCCACCGGTGCTTAATGGTTGGATTCCTGCCTTCAGTGTTTTTGGGCCGCAGGATCAAGTGACCGTAGTGCCGCTTTCATCCTCGGATGCAGAGCGTCTGCTGGCGGATGCCAATCCAGAGGAGAAGCAAAACAAGGAGGATGAGATACAGGTGCATCTCAGTGAGCAAGAACGGAAACTAAATGCCTTGCATCAACAGTTGCTTGCTGTGAACTCGCGAATTGATCAGGACCAGTATGAGAGGTTCCTTCATGCTTCTCAGCTACGGCAGGAGATAAAAAGGGGTGCGTTTAACGGCAACGGTGATGCCGATCTATCGTCATTGTCGTCACCTCCTCCTCGGCAGATGCCGCCGCAGTCACCTGGCAATAGGGATCAGCCCGCGAAGAGTAAACCGACATTAGAGGCTGTACATGATTGTACACATGCTGCCGCTGCCACGGCTGAAGTGAGATTCCCGTCGCCCTTGTTGACGTTGACCGTGGAATCTGGGCAGCGTGAGCAGCAAAACACACGAACTGCGAGCTATAGTCCGGAACTCCAGAATCTCCTCAATTTCGTGGAGTCCATCAAGTAGTTTGGAGGCGAGGTTGCACCTGGATTGTCGCACACAAGAGAGTGAGTGAGAAGGTAAGCACCAGTCAGGCATATCATGAAAACAAGGCAACAACTACATCGACAATAACCAGCGTCGTCGTTGTTCCAGTCCGTCTTCACCAGGAAGATGATACTAGTAACGGAACAGCGAGGAAAAAGCAGTAGAAGTGTCTATAGGGCCGACAGTGTTAGGAAGAGAGAGTGAGAGATGAGAACGATAGTTGGCAATTAGCCGAGGTGGAGATAAAAGGTCCCAATAAAGACGGTGGCATACTCATTCCTATATGTCTCTCAAAATGATTTCTTTTCTGTGCTGCTAGCAAAGCGCTTTTCCTTTCTTGTTGTCGTGTTATCGCTTTTTTTTTTTGGTTGTTGTTTTTGTGTTTTATCATCATGCCCGTGTGTGCTGCATTACCTTTTCCTTTGTCTTTTTCCCCCGCTCTCCAAGTAACGGCAAGTCGAGGAAGGAGAGTTTCCACATTGTTATTATTCCTATCATTTTGTCACTTGCCTTTCCTCATGCGGGACGCACCTTTTCTGTTTCATTTTTTTTTTTCATTTGTTTGCATTTTTTCCGTTGCGGATGTGGGTGCTTCAATTTGTGTCTTCCCTCTACTTGTGCGGCTTGAGAGATACGAGGGGAGGGGCATAGGCAGCAGTGGCGGGGCAGGAAAGGGAAGCGGAGAAAAGAAAGCAAAATAGGGTAACCGGGTATCGTGGAGTGCGGCGAATAGGATGGGTAGTAGGAATAGCAAGTCTGCCCCAGTGGCGGGGGAGGCGAACGTGGGTGGTGCGGCAGCAGCATCGCCCCAGCAGGAAATATCAGCGTCGTCCGAGAAGGCGAAAAATGATGAGTTTGCCAACTACCGCGAGTTTCGCGACCAGCTGCTGAGCTTCTCACTGGGGGAGAGTGCATTTGACTACGCGGAACGACTTTTTGCGAAGAATCCCTCCAGTCCAGAGGTGATGGCGCTTCTCGCGGAAACTACCGTCTTGTACGACAAGAACAAAAACAAAGTGTTCCGAGATCACTGGTGCGATCGGTTAGATCTTCTACAGCGCGGTGTTGATGTGAGTCGCAAATGCATAAACGAAAATCCGGAGTATGGCCCGTGCTATCGAACATATGTGATGTGTGCCACGCGTGAGGCAGAGGCGCTTTACTATATTAAGAGTTTTATCGGTTTAGGACTGTTGGAGAACTACAATGCCATTATGAAACGTGGGGAAAAAGGTATGGAGTTGCTCCCTAGCGACTCAGACATCCCCAACGCACTCGGATCCCTCTGTGGTCGCTGTGCATATAAGTGGTACAGTCCCACACGCCCCTATGGGATATGGTGCGGGGTACCGGGCTGGAGTGAGATGTGGTCCAGAAGTATTGCGCTTCACAAAAAGGCGGTAGATAATGATCCGACAAACTTGGAGTATGCGTGCCGACTTGCACAGGCGTATTACCAAAATGGAGATCTTCAGAATTCACGTCGCTGGTTTGCCAAGGTCCGGGATGAGATGCCACCACGGGACTTAAAGGACGAACGTTGGCAATCCATGGCGCACACAGAGCTATCCACCGCCTTCGCAAAAACCAGCTGGAACGTTCCTTTTGCATAGAAAACATGGGCGCTTTTGTTTGTTTGCTTGCTTTTGCGAGGTAACGGTTTTTTTTGTTTTTGTGTGTGTGTGTGTTTCACTGAATTTTGTGTTTGCTTGTCTCTACATGTGTTTGTGTGTATGCGTAGGATGCAAGCGAGTTTGACGGAGCAAACAAATACACAACGGCTATGATGCGAAAGGTTGTAGAACACCTGCGTTTCATATACACAGGCAAACTTCCTTACTCTCACTTACACACAAACACACACACACACACGCATGCACGGTTTTTCTTTCTCTGACATTTGCGCATCACGATGGATGCTAAAGTAATCTCTGCCCGTAACCGAGGGATTTCCTGTATTATAGCAATTTTCCTTTCCCCTCCCTTCTGGAAAAAACTTTCAGAAAGTCGTTTTGTCAGAGTCCCCCGCTAGCAGATAGACAATGCTGCGTCATGTGCGTTGGGGAGGCATTTGCTTCCGCGCATATCCCTCCGTTGCCTGGAGGGGGATGAACGCCCGCTACGCCACCACGATATCAAACCCCTTGACTGCTGCAGCAGCAATGCCATCGTCGCCGGCGCGAAGCGATGAGGTGCCGATAAAGGCGGTGGCGGGCGAGATACCAAGCCTGAGCTTCCTCTCTTCCAAGACCGTGCTGGCGGAGACAGTGGATCAAACCATTGCGGTGTGCGACGCGCTGCTGAATGAAATTCCCAAAGTAAAGAGTGCGAAAGAGAAGCATGATCTTATTGACTCGACGAGCAATGTTCTCTGTCTGCTGCTGGACCCGTGTGAATTTGTGCGGCAAATTCATCCAGATGAAGAGTACAAGAAGTATGCGTCATACGCCTTTCAAAAGGGGTATGAATATATGAGTAAAGTGAATTCCCGCCGAGACCTGTACAATGTTATTGTTGAATTAGACAGTCCTGAGGGACGAATGCAGCTTGATGATGAGGAAATCAAGAACGTTGTGCAACTAAAACGTGACATGGAAAGCAATGGTATTCACCTGCCAGATTCACTTAGGGAAAAGGTGACGGAGATGAACATTGAGAAGGAGGAGTTAGCGATGCGCTTCTTGACAGAGCAAGGGTCGAAGAATCCTTTTGCGACGCTCCGTTACCTTCTGCATTGTCGCTATCAGCTTGCGCAACTTCTTGGTTTTGAGAGCTACGCAGAGCAGCAGCTTCGGGGAACAATGCTGGGAAACCAACAGCGTGTTTGGCATTTCCTTTGCGGCATTGCTCATAAGTATCGTCCAGACGCAGCGAAGGAATTAGAACTCATTCAACGGAATGTGGGGGAGGTACGTAACCGCCAAAACATTACTGATGATACTCGGGCTCGTGTGGCGCATTCGCTACGCAATGACGTCGAGCCTGAGAAGGCAGCAGAATACTTTTCTGTAGCCAACTGCATACGGGGAATTCAGTGTCTGTGCTCGGAGGTATTTGGTCTACGTCTGGAGCAGGTGCCGTTTGAGAAGGAGGAAGTGTTTAACCAGGATGCCAAGAAGTTCTTGGTGTATGACGAAGACAGGTCCTTCTTGGGCGTTATTGTTCTGGACATGTACGTCAATGAGATGAAGTACTGCCAGGCCGGACACCTCACCTTGCAGCTGGGATGCAGACCCCATCAAGAGGCTCTCGCACGGGTAGGCTTGAAGCTGCCAGAACGACAGTATCCAGTTGTGGTTTTAACGTGTAACGTGGGCTCCCTCACTCCGGCGCAGCGATTCTCCAACGGACGCTACGATGACGAGTCCACCCTCATGCATCCAAACGAAGTCACGACAGTCTTTCACGAATTTGGTCATGCAATGCATACAATTTTTGGGCAAACAAAAGTACAGAATTTGGCTGGCACGCGTTCCAGCATTGATTTTGTGGAGACCTTTTCGCAACTTTTTGAACAATTTTTAACCTCTCATGAGTTTGTGCGGTTGTGGGCACATCGGATTAACACACGGGAGCCTATTTCGTTTGATATGGTGATGAAACGGAACGCGGCGGCCAACATGTTTAAGTGTTTAGACATGATGGATCAGGTGGTGCTATCGGCGGTTGACCAGACGCTGCACGGCCCGCAGCCGTACACAGTCTACTTTCCCAACGGTCAAAACGGAAGCCTGGGCAAGCGCACCCTGGGCGACAGTAGTGACTACGGCCGCGGCACATACAACTTGGCGAAGATTCTCATTGACGTATGTACCCCTCTCTCACTGGTTACACCAACGGAGAGTGGTGTGCTTGGAACCCTGTCGTTTGAACACCTGTCTGGGTATCCTGCCGGCTACTACGGATACCTCTACAGTCTTTCCGTTGCTCGACGCATTTGGTCAAAGAAGTTTGAAAAGGATCCTCTTAATCGCGCTGCGGGAAAAGAACTGGTGCAGAGCGTCATGCGGTATGGTGCAGCGTGCAATCCTGTGGAGGTCATTGAGAAGTATTTGGGTGACGACCTGGACGAAATTGACATCTGGGCATAAACCCGCATAAAGGGCAGTGGTGGGGTAGGGGAGGAGGGAACAAGATAAATTAAGCAGCGACTGTGTCACTTTGAGGAAGAAAGAAGCGGAGAAAAAAGGTGAAGTGAATAAAGACAAAAAAAAAAGCATACACAACAACAACAAGAACCGACGGAGGCGGCAGTGTTGATGCAGCTCTTACTTGTTTCCCTGTGGCCCACGTCGACGGCAGAAGGGGCGCATTTTCCACACACCAAGGCTAACAGATATGTGTATGCTCAAGAGGAGCACTTACAGTGCGTAGGGATTTTCACCGTACATCTGTTCTTCTTTTCCCTCCTCTTATTATTGCTCTAACGCACACATTTTTATTATTATTCGCCCTTCTCACTGCAGTGACCACAATAACGCATCTCGAGAATATTCGAAGGACAAAGTGAGGTCTGCGGTGCAAAGTAGGCAGCTGTGTTAGTGCGTGAGTGGTTGAAAAGAAAAGGATGCGTCGCTCGTTTGGTGTGCTTGCAGCTGCGGCTGCCACTGCCGCTCCCACAGCGGTGACTGCAAATGCCAAGATGAATACCCTTCACAGGATTTTGACGGGTGAGTTGCACTTCAAGAACAAGACACCTGTCAAGGAGTGCAACATTGTGCACCAGTTTGGTGAGAATTGGCAGTCGGAGCTGTTGGAGTATGCCAAAACCCTCTCCGTGGAGCAAAAGAAAGTTCTCGAGCGGCAAGTGGCGCGGGTGAAGCTGACACGTTATACGGTTGCAGAACTTGCCGCCTACTGCGGCGACGGTCCCGCGCATCTTGACGCGGTAGCACGTGAAGCGAACATTGAGCAGGGCGTTGCGTTTCTCAAGGAGAAGGGCGTGGAGGCCTTCGACAAGTACGTGGCCGAGGAGGCGGCGAACGCAAACTGGAAGCCGGAGGATGTGAGGAAGTTTGCTGACGCGGTGAAGGCCAAGGCTAAGTAGTCAGATGCACGCAACGATGGATAAGGAAACTGACGCGAAGAATGGCAACGACAAGGGAAGGGAAGAAGAAAGAAAGAAGAAGTAACGAAATGGAAAGGAAAAAAAAAAAGGACATAGAGTTGAGGACAATGATGGGCGTGGGTGGAAGTGAGGTGAGGAACACGCTAGTGGAGAGAAGACAACGCAGATGTGACTCTCTCTCTCTCTCTCTCTCTCGTTCTTTGTGTAATATGCGATGCATATATGTTTATGTGGCACCATGGAGGCATAGGGGGTCGAGAGGGTTGAAGACACCCTGACTGTGTTTAGGAAACAATGTGTGTTTGTGTCTGTGTGGGGTGGGGGCATTACGCAAACACATGCGTGCTCACGAAAGGAGGTGTGTCTAACTCAGAATAGTCCGTGACGGCATACAAAGGCAGATATCAGGGGTGGGAAGCGTGTATGGATCGCCCATACTGTTTTCCTTCCAACGTTTTCTCTCTAGTTTTGCTTAAACAAGACAAGCAAAAACACAAAACCAATATTCGTTGATACAGTGTTTACACACACAAAAGAAAAAGCAAAACAAGGAAAAAAAAACAGACATACAGAAATGTCATTTAAACGTCCACTCTACGATGTTCTTGGTGTGCCACAGGACGCCGTCGAGGGGGACATATCCCGTGTCTACAGGCGTCTGGCGCTTCAGTATCACCCAGATCGTAACCCAAACGGGGAGACAAAGTTCAAGGAGATTGCAAATGCCTACAGTGTTTTGGGTGACTCAGAGAAGCGTCGTGTGTATGATGCAACTGGCGTTATTCCTGGAGTTGCGTCTGAGGAAAACAGTGAGGCCACGATGGCGGAACGCTCTGCGGAAATGAAGGAGCGGGTACGGATGTTCTACGCCACGTATGCAGGGTCACCTGAGGAGACGGAGGATGTCATGTCGTGCTACAATAAGTGTAAAGGGAACTTTCGGCGCATGGCACGGGAGGAACTTCTCTTTGACAACCGAAAGGAGGATGAAATTTGGCGTCTGCGGGAGCTTGTACGTGGTCTCGTGGAAAACGGATCTTTACAACCGACTGAGGCCTGGAAACTGACGAGTTCCGAAGCGGTGGTTAAACAAGTTATGCGGGCATTGAGGAAGGAGCGCAAAGAGGCCGCCGACGCGCTTGACGGTATGGGCCTTTCCGCTGAGAAGAATGGAGGTGACTTGCACGCGTTACAGGCGCTGATGAGGCAAGATCAGAAGGCGGAGTGGGGCAAGATGATGAGCAGTCTGGAGTCCAAGTACTTGCAGCCCAAGGGAGCCACAAAAGGGGCGGTGCAAACTGGCACGAAGAAGAAGCGCAAGGCAGAAGCGACACAACGCGCCACTGTACCACCGCGCAAAAAGGCGCGGAATTAACGCCAATTAAGCGGGATAAAACGCATGCCCACACCGATGCGAACACCTCAAGAAGAAGAGTAAAGAAACAAATGGAAGTGCGGATGGGAGAGAAACTGAGTGGATGGATATCATAGATGGCTAAGTTCAGTACATGCCATAGAATATTTTTGGGGGGAGGCGGTGCGATCGTTGCCCTGGCATGAAGTATAATTCTTCATCCCGCACTCCTTTCTTTTACACACCTGGGTTGACACAGAAGCAACAAGTAAGGGTGTGTGTGTGTGTGTGTTTGCATTTGCCACACACATGTTAAGAGGAAGGAGGGGATAAGTGCCTTTGGCGCGGCGTCTCTTCTAGTTGTGGTGTCTTTTTAGGCAGCGCCTTTATTGGTTTGATGTTTGCTATCTCTATCTATCTATATATCTTTTTTTTTAATTGTCCTTCCTACTTGTGCTTCAGGAAACAACAACATCGGCTAAAAGCAACTAGAGAAGACATTAGCATAAGCACACCAAAAAACAAAATAAATTAGGAAACAGAATACACAAGAGTCATCGTCTGCATTGGAAGCCACCGTGACTCAATCCGTAGAACGTGGGCGAGCGTCATGAACGTTAGTCGAGAGTATTTGCTGGGTGAAACTATTGCTCGTCAGTCTTTGACGAGTCGCATCAGTGCTCGCGTCGCGCGTCGTCTGTCGGTTGTTGGCGTGGCAGAGGAGCCTCGCAACGGTTCTGTGGCTGGGGCAACTATAAATACGCTCTGCAATGTTATTGGGGCTGGGGTACTCTCACTGCCGCTTGCCATGTATGAGGCCTCAGTCGTTGGTGCTCTTGTACTGATGCTATGCACTGCTTTTCTTGCAGGATTTGCCGTTTTTGCCCTTATTGCTGGCTGCGACGCGGCACAGCGTTTTTCATTTACCGAGGTTATGGCGTTCACTATATTTCCTTCCATGACGTTGGAAGATTTCTCTATACTGGAATCATCTACAGTTTTAGGGGACCATTCTGAAGTGGGAAACGGGACCGTAGAACTGGAGGCTCTTCGCATGCGTCACGTGGAAAATGAAATCAAATGTCGCAAACGTCGTCGAATTATAACAGTACTAGTGGAGTCCATTATTTTTTTTGGGAACTACGGAACTCTTATCATTTACTCACGCATCATTGCTGACTCTATACCTCCTGTGGTGGAAAGTTTTTTGCATGGCTCCGGTATTATTGTCACGCGTTTTTTTTGGCTTTTCATATCTGGCGTTATCTTCTTCCTTTTGAGTTGCGTGCGTAATATGGATGAGCTCAAGTGGACATCCATATTGGGTTTTCTCACTATATTCTACATTGTGGCAACTGCCGTTGCACGTTATTTCACAAGTCGTCAGACTCCGCCGTATCCCAAAATTGATCCCGTGGATCGTGGTGAAATTAATTGGTATCATGTAGGCACAGGATTATTCCGCACAATGTCGATGTATGGTGTAGCGTTTGATTACCATTACAATGTACCATATTACTACAAGGAACTGAAAGAACGTACATTACATAACATGATGAAAAGTGTTTATATTGCCTTTCCTATTATTGTCTGCTGTTATGCCGCAACAGGAGTGTTTGGATATTTGACATTTGGTGATTTAGTGGCCAGTAGTGCCTCGGGGGGTGATATTGTGCGTAACTACCCTAAAGATGATCTGGTGGTCAATATTGGACGCCTTGGGCTTTTTTTCCACTTTGTTTGCGTTTATCCCATTCTTTCTGTCGGTGCCCGTCGTGGACTTCACCGACTTATTATGAACGCACTGACGTGGAGTACTCAGACAGAGCGTATTGAGGAGGAACGACAGCTAGGGGATACTGACTATTGTGGCCACGGGGGGGTTGCGTGGGATACGATAGACAATGTGTCTGGTGTGGGTATTGACAGGGACGTAGGTTCCCCTGAAGATACCACCCGTCTGGCTATCGTTTTTGAGGCTTTTTTTATTGTTAGTACGACAATCTTGCTGGCTGCTGTTATACCGGGAATTTCAGTGGCGATTGGTTTCATTGGTGCATTATTTGGCACTTTTTTGATGCTAACGGCTCCTGGTTTGATTGCGTGGTTTTTGTTCTCACGCACTCCGTTGGTAGGAACTTCTCCGTACCGTTTCGCACGTCTTCTCATGGGTCTCGCCGTGTTGCTTATTGTTTCAGGGGTTGGCTTTTCCGTCGTCGGAATAGCGTTTATGATCAAAAAGTACACAGCTTAGAGTGTTGTGCTGTAAGTTCAGTTTTTTAAAATTTCCTGCCGCTGCTGCTACGGATGCGACATATTCGCATTTTTTTTTTTCCTCCCCGACCTTGTTGCTGTTGTTGCCTCTTTCGTAGTAAACCTTTATTTATTTATTTGTTGTTATCTGAACAAAGAAAGGTATGTGCACATGCTGCGAAGTGGAGTTTAATACCCATGACACACACACACACACACACACCCTCTCTTTCTCTTTCTCTCATTGTTTCTCGTGTTTATGCACTTGGTGACATTCTTGTTTCCCTTTCTTTTCGGTTTCTTTGCTAAATGGTTCCTCGCCTACTTACTTTCCTCCTTGTTTTTTTTTTTTCTTTCTCTCTCTCTCTCTCTCTTCGTTATTAGCAGGGAGACGCCTTAGCTCCTCCCGCACACTCTCCAGACGGATACAAGGCAAATCGAAGGAGAAAAAGAATACGATTGAAGGTTGGGAAACAGACATACAAGATATGCGGCGCTGGAATCCATGCGCCGTGGCAGTTGCGCTGTTCTCTGTTTCTCGCGCGATTGCCTCCGAGAGAATGACACGTAAGGTGCAGAAGGTCCCAACTGTGCACATTGACGGGGTGGATGAGTCAGCAAAGGATAACGAAGATGCCGGTGGGGTTGAAGGTGAGGGTGCGGAAGAATCTGTTGTTGAGATGGTCGAGGCGGAACTGCAGGCACTACCCAAAACGTATAGAGGAAAGTCGCTGAAAGAGTCGTGTTTGTCCATGGAAGAGAGGCGACTGCTTGCACAGATGCTTTTTGAGACACATTACACTTCGGAAGGAGAGGGAAAAGAGGACAAGGCAATGCGGTATCAAAGTGCATTGGAGGTGCAGTGGTTGGAAGAGTGGGCGCTCGGCGCGGGGTGGAGCGAGAAGGACGCAGTACGTAGTGCTGTTAAGAAGGCGGTGCTGCAGCGTGTTGATCTGCATAAACCTCTTGCATATATTATCGGACATCAGCCTTTTTATGGGTGCAATATTCACTGCTCTCCTCCACTACTGTGTCCAAGACCGGAGACAGAGATGTGGACTCACTGGTTTGTTCAGAAATATCTTGCCCACTCAGTAGCCGGTGACAAGCCACCGTTACGTGTATTAGACATGTGCTGTGGCACTGGATGTGTTGGTATTGCCATCGCCGTGCATGTACCACACACAGAAGTTGTGGCGGTTGATATTATGGATGAGGCCGTACAGGTCTCTGAGGAGAATGCAAGACGAAATGGTATTCCCTCATCGCGTTATCGTGCAATCAAAAGCGACATGTTTGAGGCCTTTTTTGCACCTGATGGCAATTCCAGTAGTGAAAAAAATGAGGAGGAAATGGGCGGGAAAAGAAAGACAAAACTGGCAGATTCATACGTGGATTCGTTGGACATTATTGTCTCAAATCCTCCTTATGTACTTCCGGAGCAGTACTTTTGCCTCCCTCCTAGCATAAAACTTTGGGAATCGAAGCTTGCCTTGGTGGGCGATGCTAAGCGGGAGAACCATCAATATTTCTATTTTCAGGAGCTCTGCGAATTGGGGGCTACCATGTTGAAGCCGAAGGCGCATCGTGATAAGGCTCTTGTCGATGCACCAAATTTCATTGTGGAGGTGGGACTGCAGGGAGAGCGTGTGGCTTCTCTCATAGAACGGAGCGGGTTGTGGGAGAATGTGGAGGTGCATCTTGACTACGCACAGCAGCTGCGCTGGATAACTGCCTCGTCCTCCCATTGACGCGTGCCCTTTTTTTCTTCAGTCTGTCAGTGTGCGCGTGTGTGGGGGTGGGGGGAGGTTTGGCTGCAGAGGCGATCGTTGGCGATGTTTTTTTGTAGTTTTTTGTTTTGTGTGTGTGTGTGTGTGTTTCAGTGTTGTTGTTTTTTGTGACCTTTTGTTCTGTCTTTTCTGTCTCCTTCGTCCTCACCACCTTCTTGTGGGTTTTTATCAGCAACATTAACATAAAAAAAGAACACAGACAAAAGGGGGGAGAAGGGAAGAGGAGCCGACGGGCCGATAAACACGGACCGACGCCTTTTTACAGACATATTTTTGTTTATTTATTACTTGTAGGCGTTGTGTGCGTCATTCTTCGTGTTAAACGAGTGTGGCCGCGTGGCCTTCAGTGATGGTTCTCATCGAGTGCAAGCGTCTGCCAAAAGATGAGTACAGCAAAGACTACGACGTCTTTTTGGCGTCATTCCCCGGGACCACAAACGTCGGTGAGGCGACAGATGTGCTGCAGCGAATGCGTAATACAAGAGTGCGCATTAAGTGGATGATAGCAGCTGCGAAGCAACTTGCCAAGGACTCTTGTGCAGAGGAGCAGCAGCACCACCTGCTTGGCCCTGTCGCCGATGCCGAACGTTACATGTCACTCGAACGCGCAGAAAGGCGGTTGACATGTGCCCAGGAAGAGTTAGACGCCTTGGTGAACGCATTCAAAGGAGGTGTCATGATTCTATTTCCGGCCGAGTGCAGTGGGACAGATGCGGTAAAGCGTTTAACACGGATGTTGGATGACGACAGCACCGCTGACGCGGATCGCTCCAAGGCACACCGTCTTCTCAGCATCATTGACGACGGGGCAACTACGGAGGACATCCTGCAGGGCGTGGCGACCATGTGGTGGAGTGGCAAACAACTTGATCGGGCTGCCGACCTTGCAAAATATGTTGGTAAGAACGACAAAACAAAGATTACGGTGAAGCTTACGGCCAAGGATGCCCCTGCTCCTCCGCGCGAGCCCGTTGTAGATGCCAAGACGCAGTCAGAGCTTATGGCGTATTACTTCAGGAAGCAGGAGGAGGCGAAAAAGATGATTGAAGACGAGGACCTCACATACGGCAACAGCGCCTGGGCCAACCCACAGGGTCTTAAGTCCCAATTGCATGGTTTCGACTCGGTGAAGTTTAAACCGGGGTAATATGATTGATGGTTGCGTTCCGTTGTATCGATGTACTCCTCATACTCCTTTTTTTTCCTTTTTATGCCGCTGTGTGAGAAAACTAGAGGGGAGAGATGGCGGCACCACAGAATGAACGGACGGAATAGACAAATGAATATGTGCTCTACTTTTATGATTATTCATGCAGGAATTATCAGTTACATCTCCGTGTGAGAAAGCCGCGGTTGCGCAAGCTTTCCATACACGTAGACACGGCGGCAAGGGGGTGCAGAGTGTATATTTTTGTGCTTTTTCTTTTCTACTTAAAAAGGGGAAATATCTTCTTCTTCTATCTCTTCTTAATTTTTTAAATACACATCTACAGGCTTTAGCCTCTCCTTTTTTTTTTGTTTCTGCTTCAGCTTTGCGGAATAAATGGGAGTTGACCTCACCGGAGTCCAGAAGAAGAAGCGCGTGGTGCGCCACCACACGTACTCGACGAACCCGTACATCAAGCTTCTCATCAAGCTTTACAAGTTCCTCGCCCAGCGCACCAACTCCCCGTTCAACAAGCTCATCCACCAGCGCCTGCTTAAGAGCCGAGGCAACCGCGCCCCCGTCTCTCTGAGCCGAATTGCCGTCTGCATGAAGCGCAGGTCAGTGTGGCTGGAGAAGGGCAAGAAGTCCCCTATCGCCGTCATCGTTGGTGATGTGCTTGACGATGTCCGCATGACCCGCATCCCGGCTCTGCGCGTGTGTGCTCTTCGCTTCTCGAAGAGCGCCCGCGAACGCATCACTGGTGCTGGTGGTGAGTGCCTGACATTTGACCAGCTCGCAATGGTGGCGCCGACCGGAAAGAATACCTTCCTGCTGCGCGGCCGCAAGTCTGGGCGCGAATCTGTGAAGCACTTTGGAGCGGCGGGCGTACCCGGCGGCCACGCGAAGCCCTTCGTATCGAACCGCGGGAAGGAACGCCAACGCGTCGGTACCCGCCGTCGTGCCTTCCGCCACAAGTAAGAAATGGAGGAAGCGAAAAAAGCCTGATTTTGTTTTGTTTTTGTCTTTTGTTGTTATTGCTTTTACTCCGCTGACCTTTGACAGTCCACTCCTTACGGTGCATACACCGCAAGGAGTGGGCCATCTCGAATAATGGAAAAGTGGCATGTTCTGCCTGTTTTTGCATGATGACCTTGTTAAACGTTTTCCTTTTTTTTTTTGTCTCTTTTTTTTTTTGGTGCCGTTGATGTTAGGTTTTTGCCCTTTTCTCATGTATCATTACACTTCTTCACTAGCGTGGTCAAAGGGATAATAATGCTGAGACTTATCAGGGGAAAACTCAGTATGCGTACAGTCGTTTATTGTGCAGGTATAGAGGTGCAATGGCACATCCGGGCGGATAGGCATTTGCAAACGACGTTGAAACACTGATAGAAGCACGTGTAGGATTAGTGCTGGTTCCTTCAGGGTTTCTCATCAATTTTGGTTTTTGCCTTGTGTTCGTATCTTCTTGCGTTCTCTCTTTCTTTCTCTCTCACTCACTCTTTCTGTGTGTGGGTATGTGTGTGGATGTATTTTTGTGTGGGTGTTGGTAGCCATAAATTGTCCTTGTTTTTTGTTTTTTTTTGTCCGGCTTGTTATCTCGGTTTCCATGTCCTGCAAACGCAAGGTAAAGGAAGCACGCAACAACAACAACAACAGTAAATAAAAGGGACGTCTCTCTTCAATGGATGCCATCCTCCTTTCGCCGGTTATCTCGGCGACCATCTTGATTGATGCCGAGGTAACTGCCGTAGCGCAGCTTAACGAAATTCTTCGGCGCTCCGGACTCCATGTTTCCACAGGGTCCACTCAACTACACGTTACTCCAGAAATGGTTTATTTACTCTCGCGCGACGATGTGGCGGTTCTCGCTCGTTTGGCCCGTGTTTTGGTGAAACATGCATCTGTACAATGTGACTTTGGCGCTCTCTTCAGCGTCCTTTGGGGCCACGCAAAGGATGTGGAGAAGCTACTTGACAAATATGCGCAGAAACCCTTGAATGATGAGTTGTGGTCGCGAGAGACAGCATCGCGACAAGTAGTGTCCGATTTAATGTTTTTGGCACATGTATTCCACATACTACGACACATCGAGGAGCCGTGTGCACGTGAGGAAGTGAGGGAGGCTGTAAGCATCGTGCAGAAGGATGTGGAGTTCGTAGCAAGACTTGCGCTCAAGGTGGGGCAGGCGTTTGATCTTGCCCTCAAGAACCTCAAACGCAGTGATACTGTCTTGTTGCGTGCTCTAGAACTCTGTCAAGCCACAATTGAGATGTTCGCTGCAGCCATCGCCACGCGGAAGACGCTAGACGTGAGTCCTCTACTTGACTTATTCAACTCCGACCTGGCATGGCGACTTAGTGGGGCTGGTGTGGTCGCAACGGAGAGTTACTGTGAGTCCATTCGTCGGCTCATAGGCGCTGTCTTTGCACGTCAAGACGATTTTGTTGGCGTTGAGCAGGTGGCGGTACAGCTTTTGCTGCACCGTTTAACTAACAGGCCGCCCTTTGATTGGGAGAGTTTTCGTAGATTGTACATTCTGCGGGATGCCGAGCTTTTTGCCGCGACCGCGCTGACTCCACAGTACGGCATCCTTCGTTACATGAGCATTGTACAGGCGTGCGTTGAGGCCTTGTTGGTAACAGATGAGCCGTGGACGCAGTCGTTGCGACAACGAACATTTAAGGCGCTCCATCAAATAAATGAGAAGCAGATGTTGTCCTTCTTTCAAGTTTCTCTGCTTGCAGCGCTTGAGGGAATGCCGGAGATGGACCTTGTTGACGATGCGGTACTGCAACACCGGGCCGTGGTAACGCACCTCATCGTCGAGCATGATAACAGTAATAATATGCCACCGCCAAGCTTTCTTCGCATTCTTTTGGCACATGGATACACTCTTCCACGCATGGGTCACGGTGTGCTGAAGAGAAACTCTATCTTGTCGCTCTTACGAGCCATTTTCGAGCAGCTTTTTCAGGTGCCGCTTATTCAGTTGGGAGAAACAAACAAATTGACGGACCTAACATTGATTCCACCCGTCTTGACCAACCACCTTTTACGGCTGATTTTAGATGCCGCCGCTGCCGATGCCGAGACAGCTCATGAAGTGTTGTCGGAGGTGCACCGGGTTACAGGAATTATTTACGAGGCTAACACCTCACAGTGTGCCTCCCTCTTATCCGCGCAGAAGATGCCTGTGCCGCTTAGACGCATTTCAGTTTCGGCAATGCGGTTACTCTTTATGTTCTTTGAGTCCAATGCGAGCCTTTACACTAACAATCATTCGATGGCCCTGGAGTCCCTTGGAAGGGTGTATGCGGTCTTAGCGTTTTACAGCTCTGCGAAGAAGAACGTCACGAAGATCGAAAAGAGTGCGACGATGCGAATGATTTCAAAGGTGAGCATGCAGTTGTTGGCTCTTACGCAGATGATGAGGGCAGGGAAGCTTGAATCCTTTTTTGTTGACGTGGTCCTCCCCTGTACCTCCACGGAGAAGTTGCAACAGAAAAATCGTCAGCAGTACGCACTACAGGAGGCGTATTTACGAGCCTTTGCATCCTCTGCAGTTGCTTTTGCAATGGATGAAATGACAATGTTGCGACACTGGGTGGATACATCCCTTCGCTGCATAAGAAATCCACTTAGTGGGGCCCTCTCTCTTGCAGGGTTAAACTTTTTCTCTGCCGCATTCCTTTCGAAACGAGCCATTGCACCCCTTTTTGTGCCAACCTACGTGGCGCTGATGGTCCCAGTTACTAACAGCAGGCGATATAATGAACCGTCGCTGCTTCTGGTGCGCCACTTTGCCAGGGGTGTGCGGGCAATATGTCAGGGAGTTGAGGAATGTGATGAAGAGCTGCTGACGAGGATGATGCAGAACCCAAATTCCACTGTAAACAAATTCTTGTCGGAATTTTATGGCGAGGGAAAAACCAAGCCAACATTAGATGGAGTTCGACCCCTCAGTTGCGTCCTTCTCGTTGTGTCTTCTCTCTTTGATAAGGTGTGTTTTATTCTTGGGCACACCGCGGCGGCGGACACTTCCTCCAGGCAGGAGCGAATTGCCCGTTTCCAGGCGTATTTCTCCGCTCTCATTAATTTGCTGCAGTGCCGCTCACGTACTGTGCTTCATCGTGTGTGCGCCTCCGTAGAAGCTGTTGTTCTGGAGCACCTGCGCGGTGTTCCGAGGGCCCAGTTGCAATGGATGAAGTACGTCACTGCCACCGTGGACCTCATTGAGGGGACAGGCAAGAAGGAGTTGGTGGAATGGCTTTTTAAGTTGAAGGAAAAGGCAGCTAAAGTGATTCCCCATTCCAGGCTCTAGACTGCTATCTTGACAAGGCGAGGGACGATGGGATGGGCGAAGCAACGCAAACAACGAAAAAGAGAAAGAAAAAAGGAGAGAGATGGGAGGCCAAGGATAAATTGCCGTTTTTTTTTTTTTTTGCTTTTGATGGTATTGTTTTTTAACGGAACAATAACATTCCCTCTTGGGAAGTCGAGGGTCATTTAGTCCCTTCACAGCAAAAGTTTGAAGCTGGTGTAGTATGTGAAGGGTTATAGCGATTCTACATACAAATAAATGTATTTATTTGTATACACCCTGTGTGTGTCTGCGTGTGGCTGTACGGCGTCGGTTTCTCGTGTGAATGAGGTGTGGGTCCTTCCCTTGAGGGGTGACAACGAAAACGACGTCTTTTTCTTTCTGTTCCTTGTCACCACTTGTGCTGCTTTTGTCAATAACGGTTTGACATTTTTTTTTAAATTTTTGTCTTTCATCAGTGCGTAGGGAGTTCTTGGGGGCCCTACTTTTTTCTTGAAAGAGGTCATTGGATTCGTGACAGCAGCTGGGGAGGCGAGGCCCCATTTCTTTTACCACCATGCTGAGCAGAAGTGGCACCGTACGTTCATGGTGCACTGTGTCGCGCGGGTTGGCCAAAATTGTGGCGGCAATGGCCGGTGGCACCGAAGGCAACACCATCACTCCCACGAGCGATAGCTCCAATGGCGGCAGCAGGACACCCACGCGTGTCACTAGACGAGGACCCAACCCGTCGCCGCCTAAGACGTTGTCGAAAGATGTGGCTGCTCATCTGCGTGACGGCAAGGACGCTCTTAATCGGAAGCAAAATGTCGTATATCGCCCCGTTCCTTCTACGCGCGTCAGCAGAGCTGCTGGGTTTGCGTCGTTATTTGTGCAGCTTGGCTGGGATCATGTCGTCGGCTTCAACGAAGGAGGCATGTTGGCAAGTCACAGCCACCAACGCATTGTGGACACGCTGTGTAGGATGCGTGGTGCCGTATTGAAGCTTGGGCAGATGCTTAGCATCCAGGACGCCGCTACTGTTTCACCACATGTGGTGCAGATATTTGAGAAGGTGCGTGATAGTGCCTACGCCATGCCACAAGCGCAACTAAATCGTACATTGGCAAAGGAATACGGAAATGCTAATTGGAGAAAGGATTGCTTTGTGGAGTTTGACGATGATCCCATTGCCGCAGCCAGTATTGGACAGGTACACCGTGCCACTGTAAAAGGAGACGGCGGCGTAACGACTGAGCCGGTCGCTGTCAAGGTGCAATACCCTGGCGTTGCAGCCAGTATTGACTCCGATATTGCAAATCTGAAGACGCTTATTTCTCTGAAGTTACTTCCTCCAGGAATGTTTATGGACAACATTTTGCAAGAGCTTCGTCAGGAACTCGCTCTGGAGTGTCGATACACAATAGAGGCCTCAAAGCAGACGCGGTATGCTGCTCTAATCCAGCAAGTTCCAGAACTACGGGAGGTGTTTGTCGTTCCAAAAGTCTACGAGTCTCTCTCGACTGACAAGGTGTTGGTGACGCAACTCGTTTCTGGTGTTCCTATTGACCGATTGGCGACCATTACAGGTAGTCAAGATCTCAAAAATTACGTGGCACAACGTATATTTTTGCTGACGCTTTCTGAGCTTTTTCACTGGCGTTTTATGCAGACGGACCCGAATTACTCTAATTTTTTGTTTGATGCAGAGACAAACCGAATCAATCTTCTCGACTTCGGTGCAGCTCGTGAGTACAGCGCTGAGTTTGTGCGGGACTACCTGGACGTTGTTGCGGCCGCCGCTGAGCAGGACCGTGACACCATCATTGCAAAAAGCATCAAGCTAGGTTTTCTTACCGGGAATGAGATGAAGCTCATGTTGGACGCACATGTCTCAAGCGTGGTGTTGTTGGGCAAACCGTTTCGTCATCGGGACAAGCCGTTTGACTTTGCGGCAGAAAATCTTCCTTCACTGATTCAGGAGCACGTACCAACCATGATTAAGCTGCGGCTACGCCCACCCCCAACGCCGGTATATTCGCTGCACCGACGGCTCAGTGGGACGATATTGCTGGCCACGAAGCTGAAGGCTACTGTCAACACGGGAGAACTGTTTTGTAATATTTATGACAGCTATAGGACATAACATGTTCGTTTTTATTTTCTACACATTCCGCATCTCTTTCTGCCGCTGGTTGTGTGCTTTCTTGTTCTTGAGTGCATCACAAATGGTATAATAAACTTTTTCCTTGTATATTTTTTTTCCTCTGTCTCGCAAACACTCGCGTCATTTTTGCTATCTGCGTGGCTGCATGGGCTATGACACTGCCACTCGTACCCTCTTAGTTCTTTCTTGTTTTTGTTTTTGTTTTGTGCGTACATTTCTCTTTCTCTTTGTGGGAAGCCTGTGGTCTGTTGTGTTTAGAAAGGGAGGGGGACGGCTAAGAATTTAACGCTTTTCATTTTGCCCCAGGCCGCTCGCACTAATTGTGGCGAAAGGAACATTACCAGTGAGTTACACTGCACTACTACTGCTCCCTTTCTGTGAAGCGCGCAGGCGTATAGGCAGCAGTAATACGTTGAGACGCCTAGGTTGGTTTAGATTTTTACGTAAATAAAAGCACGAAGAGAGAAAGAAGTGGAAGTGAGTATATACATAAACAGGTAGAAAACAAGGAGACAAAGAAAGAAAAAAAAAAAAAGGTGCGTGTGTGTGTGAAGAAGAAAAAGAAAGAAAGAGGAAGGAAAACAATATGCAGCAGTCACTAAAAAATCAGGAGGAGAATATGGACCGCGCTACGTAAGATGCGGATGGAGATGATTGAATGTTTCGCGGAGCATGAGAGATTGCTTCGGTTGACGCATGGAGAGATTAAGGAACGATTAGACAAAATTGAATCCGCCGTTATCGCACGTAACAGCGGAGACGGTCAGGCTATGGGGAACTCCTCAAACAACTTGGGACACCTCGATCATGCCACACCCGTCTATACGCGGCATGTTGCCGATAATCAAGGGAGTTCGGTGGGGATGCGTGTCACGGTGCCCTCCACACCGCCCAGTGAGCGGTTGCAGCTTATACACCCGGATTCCCGCGGGGCGAGGAGTGACGGTTTGCTTTCAGCGGGTGAGCACGCGGATTGGGTAGCGTTGACGACCCCCAGCCGCCATGAGGCCACACCAGCGGTGTCTCCACATAATAAATGGACCAATGATGAGTTGTCCCTGGTGGAAAGAAATCCTTCAGTAGATGCCACCTGTGTTGAGGCGTTCAACAAATTAATGAATGATGATGATCTTCAGCATTCTACGTTGGCGCATTTGGGCGCCTCCAATATTCAAGATGATGAGTCAAGATCATCACAATATCAGCAGATGTTAAGTCCGTACACAAAAAAGAATGATATTATTCATGTGGGAGCAACAGATACTTTGCAAACTCAATATCTAACGACGAGTTTGAGGGTAACGTATGTCAATGGCCGGCCACAAGTTGTGCCCATTCCAGATGGGGCCCCCGATGAACCCGAAAAATTGGGTATCAATGTACATGCGCCGTGTAAGGTGTTGGTTGAGTTTAAGCGAAAACGTGTACTGCAGTTTGAGTCCAAGGAGTACGTTCCGCCTGGCAGTTACGTCATGGTGGGTGGTGATCGCGGGGAGGATATTGGACTTGTGACATACACTTGGTGCGAGACAACAATGTTGAAGAAGAATGACATCAGTGGCTCCGGCAACGGCAGCAGCAAACCCGTCGTCTTGTGCGTTGGACTCACCGGTAGCACTCTCACCCACAATATTGGTCTCGGCGCAGGTACTGTCCTGCGGTTGGTAGATGAATCAGATGTGGCACAGCTTCATACTGTGCAAGTGGAGCTTGAACGACGTGCCATTGACGTCTGCTCCCAGCGTGTCCTCGATCGTGGGCTACCCATGACTATCGTGGATGCGGAGTATCAATTTGACAAGAAAAAACTGACATTCTTTTATGAGGCGCAGCAACGCATGGACTTTCGTGAGCTCGTGCGGGACCTCTACAAGTCGTTCCGCGCCAGAATCTGGATGGCGCTGGTGGAGAACTGAATGAGACCACACGAGCCCACTCTTTTTTGTTTTTGTTTTTGTTTTTTGCCTGCGTGTGCGTGTTTTGTTGGTTGGTTGGTTTACTTTCATTAAACTTCAGTACCCATTTCACATAGACAACGCAAACACAAGAGAGGAAGGTAGGTAAGAAAGAAAAGTCCGGGCAGAGTTGTGACGATGACACGAGGTCAGCCAAGCGCACCACAAGCAAAACTGAGCTGAAACAAAAGAGAGAGAGGGAGGGAGGGAGAGACGAGAGAAAAGGAAAAAGAAAAATAAAGCAGACAGACACTGAGAGAAAGCACACAAGTGCGGAGGGAGAAGCCACTACAAGTGATTTTTGTAGAGGCAGGGGCCTGCCGCACCCCCTGGTTTGCACGTTATTGGCTATGCGGTATTGTTGACTCACTTGGAGCAATGGAGCGGAGGCACGTAGAGAAGAAAAATGATGTGGTTGAACCATAAAAGCAGAAAAAAAAAAAGAAGGATGAGACTGAGGGCACGCAGGTGAAACTCCGCGAAACATCACACAAGGAAGTAATTTCTACCTGCCTTTCATAAAAGAAGCAGGAAAATAAAATAAGGAAAAAAAAACGGAAAGAGTGAGTGAAAGCACAGAAGCATACATTAGTGTCCAGATGCTCACACGGGTATCGGCACACACAAACGCAAACATATTATATATTGTGCATGTATACATATGTGTCTGGCAGGTGTATATTAATTTGCTAATAACGGAATAAGTGAAGGTAGCAGAATGGGATTGGGGACTTCTACCCAATCTCACTGCATTGTATTCGTTTCTTTCCCTCTATCTCTCTATCTGTGCGTGTGGGTATTTGTTGCGCTGTCTTTTTGCCCTTCCTTTTTTGTATTACAGCTGGTACTGTTTATTTCTGGGCAGAGGAGGGTGTGTCGTTGTGGCGCATTGAGGAGAAAAATGTGAAGCAAGAAAAGAAAAATCAGACAGAAGTGAAACAACACTATTACATGTAAAGGTGAGGGATACGTGAAAGGAAGCACGAGAAACAGGGGGGCGAGGCAGAGGTGAGTGGGTAACAAAAGTCAAATGGGGGGAGCCTCGTTGGTACCTATGGGATAGCACCAGAGTGCGGGGATTTTTTTTTTTTCGTTTTTGTTTTTACAGAAGTTTCTTTAGGGGGTGCGCGACTAGATGGGTGGGGTGGGGTGGGGTGGGGGGGAGGGTAGAATGGATGATGGCGACACGTCTTGATCTCGTATGGTTCTTTGATGATTGCTTGATTTTCTTGTTTTTGTTTCCAACGATTCCGCATTGGAAGGAGGCGCGAGTGCAGTTTTTTTGGCTCCTTCTTCTCACTTCGACCTCCCGTTACCTTCCACACGGCGTGGGGGCCGGTGGTTAAGGGGCGCTCTGTAGGGTCCCTTTGTGAGTTTCCATATTTGGGGGGGGTGGGGGGGGGGGGGGGCGGCAGGTTAACATGGCCCTATGCTTTGTGAATTCGTTGGTTTATAAATGCGCGAGTGTGTTGGATCAGTCTCATCTGAAGTTGATGATATTGGGTGCATTCACCAAAGCTGAAATTCCCATATTCTTTGTTTACTCCCTCCTTCTGGGAATATGATCCAAGGCCTCATGCAGAGAGGCACTTTCCATCTTTATGATGATGTGTAGCTGTTCTTGTACGTGCGAGCAAGCGCCCACGTTA
>NW_021705745.1:82145-87269 GCF_003719475.1 Trypanosoma rangeli
GGGGGGGTGGTGGGGAGGGTAGAATGGATGATGGCGACACGTCTTGATCTCGTATGGTTCTTTGATGATTGCTTGATTTTCTTGTTTTTGTTTCCAACGATTCCGCATTGGAAGGAGGCGCGAGTGCAGTTTTTTGGCTCCTCCTTCTCACTTCGACCTCCCGTTACCTTCCACACGGGGTGGGGGCCGGTGGTTAAGGGGCGCTCTGTAGGGTCCCTTTGTGAGTTTCCATAGTTGGGGGGGGTGGGGGGGGGGGCGCAGTTAACATGGCCCTATGCTTTGTGAATTCGTTGGTTTATAAATGCGCGAGTGTGTTGGATCAGTCTCATCTGAAGTTGATGATATTGGGTGCATTCACCAAAGCTGAAATTCCCATATTCTTTGTTTACTCCCTCCTTCTGGGAATATGATCCAAGGCCTCATGCAGAGAGGCACTTTCCATCTTTATGATGATGTGTAGCTGTTCTTGTACGTGCGAGCAAGCGCCCACGTTATTTATTTATTTCTCTGTGGGTTTATGGTCATGTGATGATGCTGTATGCATCTCCTGATGTGCAGGTGTTTCTTTACATTTTACGCTAATACCCTTGCATCACAGCTGCTGAAACCTTTTCTTTGCCCTACACGTACCGTCGTTTGGAAAGGTCTCTGGTTTTTTCTGCGTGGGGGGACCTTTTTTATATGTATATTTTCTCTGCTGTTTACTGGGCATTGCTGCATTTCGCCTGTAGTGACTGTTTTTATGGGAGTGAGACGCGTGCGAAACCCCTCATTTTTTTGTTTTGTCTTATTCACCTCTTCATCATCAGCTTTCGTTAAACATCATAAAACCAAAAGGAACCATTGCCACGCCCCAGTTGGTGGTCAGCGACCGCGCGTAAGTGGCTTTGTTACCGTGATTTGTTCCTTCGTTTCTTGTTCGTTTTCTCCATTTTTTTTTTTTTCTGCTTTGCTTCCCTTGATGCACTGTACTCCTCGTTTGTGATCAGTACGGTGGCTTGGACGTTGCTGTTGTGTGATTATCATTACCATCGTTTTTGCCTAGATGGCGTCTCGTGCTTGGGTGGACGATGCAGATCACAACGCGGGTGAGGAGCTGCCAGGTTTTGTGAAGCAGTCTCATGTGCTTCCCGCATGGGCCACCACGTCCACGCATGCAGACCGCAGCGTTATTGGCGACAATGGTGCAGCCAGAAGTGAGGTCGTCGTCTCTTCCTCATCCGCACTGATGATGACAGCCCAAAAAAGATTTCGTGATAAGGACCTGGACGAACTTCTCGCGCGGACGGAGCCACTTTTGACGTCGAAGCACGACCGCAAGCATGCTGCTCTTCCACCTGTCCTTTCCGTGCTTCCCCTTCCTCGTGATTCTGCACGGACGGTTCAGTGGCATCGCAACGGGCAGCTGGCAGTGGTAGGTGGCAACCACCACTTGTACCTTTTCCATGCAGCCGGCAAGTTTGTGGAGCAGCTCTCCAAGACAGATGTGGAGAAACGGGTCGAGCACACAGCACTTGGGGCCTCAGGCGAAGACGTTGTAATTGTGGGACATCAGTCGTACACACCAGATCTATTGGTGCTCGCTACGGAAAAACTGATTCCGTTGAGGTTTCTTTTTACGCGTGATTCCGCCGTATATCGCAATGGCCGACGGGACAATGGAAAGCATGACTTTTACATCACCAACGTGGCATTGCCGGCAACTGATTTATCCACCAGGCTGGTGGCTATATCAAGTGGAGCCACCGTGACAATTGGGTCCTTGTCATCTGGTAGTGTCACCCATCGCATCGAGAGTAGCGATCCTGTTGTGGATATCTGCTTTTCAGGAGGTCCACATGAAGTAACTATTGCCACGCGTAATAAACTGACGGTGTACGATTTACGCAAGACTGCTCAGTTTCTGTGTGAAACCTGTGACGATGGCACCGTAGACATCACAACGTTTGCCACCTCCGACTCTGCCTTGGCTGTAGGGTCTAAAAGCGGTATTGTTAATATTTACAACAAGGGCTCTGCAGGACCCGCGAAGACTCTCAAGAACCTGACGACAAGCATCAATTGTTTGGCATTTGGAGAACGCAGCAACGGTGACGCGGTGCTTGCGTACTCGACCAAGGCCCAGAAGGGTGGATTTCGTCTCGCCGTGCTCCCAGAGTGCCGTGTCGTGCCGTCCTTTCCTGCTGTTTCGCAGCGTCACCAGTTTATTCAGAGTTTGGCCTTTGCCCCAACCGTTCCTGTGCTTTCTGTCGGTGAAAAGCAGAAGGTCACGAACTACGCGTTGTGAGGCGGCGGGTATACCGGTTTTTGGGACGGGAGGAGAAGGCACCCAGAAGAAAAAGGACGAAGAAAAAAAAAGGAGGGAAGTAGGAAGGAAGGTGCAAACTCCTCGCAGTAAGAGGAAGAGAGAAAAAAAACAAAAAAAACTATGAAATGACAGAAAAGAAATGAATTCCGTTTAAGACTCTGTTAAACTCACGAAGAGAAGGGAGTCAAAAGCAAGAAAAAAAAGTGGTATCACCAACAGTGGTTGAATACAGGGGAAAGAAACGAAAAGAAAAAAAAACTCTTTTTTTTTCCTTTTCTTTTTAGCTGTTGCTGCTCTTCTTCACTACGATGATGATGTCTCTTCCTTAATGGAAGAACCAGGCTGGATGAAATGTCAAAGATTTTTTTTTTCTTACTACATCGTTCTCCCTTTCTTTCTCGCTCTCTGTACGCACCTTTGCCGGCACCATTGTATCTAGTCAAAGTGACATGTGTGGTTGCGCACCTGTTACTGTATAGCACGGGGTCGGCATTGCTTTGCGTCGCGCGTGTGTATTGGTTTTAAAACGAAGAAGGGTGTGCCGGTTTATTTTTTAAAGTTTGTGTCAAGGGAAGGAAAGGACAGGTGTGGTGGTTCCATCCTAGCGATGGCAAAAAAAGGAAAAACAAAAAAGGCAAAAGCAGGTGATGAATCCTTGCGCATTGCATTGAACTGTGACACAGTTCTTCCTCTTGTGCTTGTGGAGAATATGGATGAGGTTAGAGCCAAGTACAAACCCTACAAAATCATTCAGGAGGAACTCTCTGATGATGGGATGGATGACAAACATAACTTTTTTGCAAGGCGATCAAGCTCACAGCGACTAAGTAGAAAACGAGGTAGACCATCTTTTACAATTGATCGTGTTCCAAAATCTTCTGCTTTGCCTTCAGCTCGTGTGGGCTGGGGAGCTCAGGCGCTGCGCGAGAGCACTCCATATGGATTGCTGCGGCGTGTCGATCTCTTTGATCGCTGCAGCTATATTATGGACCACGAGGACTACGTTTGGTGTAATGCAAGAAATGTCGTTAGTGCTTTTTTCACGAAAGTCATTACAAAACTGGAAAAGAGCTACGTCATGCATCTTGGGCTTGCAGCAAGGCGGGACGAAGCCTCAACTAACTTGGATGCTTCCGCTAATGGCACCTATAACAATGATAATAATGCCGTCCCTAAACAGTCGGATAAACGTACTGTGGAGATATGTGGTGTTTGTTTGAGGCCAGAATTTCTGGAAGAGGCCGAACGTTTCCTTCAATGCAGACGATGTGGATGTAAGGCACACGTGAAGTGTTGGATTTTAGAAGCCTTACCGCCTAATTCAGACGATTGGCTTTGTCCATGTTGCGTGGGGGCGCGACGTGAGAAGGGCATTGGACGTTGCTATTCATGTGGGCGAAAAGGGGGGGTAATGCTGCCGTTTGTCTCGGGTCATGAATGGCAACGCAAAGGTGCTGCTGCTAATTCTTTTTTCTGTCACATTGTGTGTGCTCTCACCTTTGGGGAGCTGACCATTGACGTGAAGCAGCGGGTGGTGCACCCCGCAAAACGTGCAAGGAAGTCAGATCGATTGGCTTACTGTGTATTCTGTCACAGTGAAAGTGCGGGGGCGCGTGAGAGATGTCATCACCCTCGCTGTTTTGAGTCAATGCACCCCTCATGCGCACAGCAAGCCGGTACCTTGGAGTGTTACCGGGCTCCGCATCACGCACATACCTCGGGTCCATGGGATGGATGTCACATGTATTGTCGTGCGCACTTTGGCGTAGTGTTAGACTCGGAGCTGGGGCTAGCACGAATGGGGGAGATTGCAGAAGCGGAGGCTCTCCTCCGTGTAACTATGGAAGACTTTGTTGGAACTACACGACCCACGCGAAGAGGACGGCCCCCGAATGCCAAATTCATAGTGGCTACTTTGGAGGCCGTCAAAAAGTATTGGGTTGAGAAGCGTCTGCAACGGCTTCATGAGGGTCTGAAGAAGGCGAAAAGCATTCGCGAAGGCCAAATTGATATCGCCTCCGTCTCACTTAGACCTGAAGTCATGAAGATCACTCCAACCGAGGTGCGTCTCGCACGTTTTGTCTGCCTTATCCCGGAACTACAGCATTACGTCAATGCCACAGTTGAGGGAGTATTGCCTATCCCTGACGAGGAATACGATGACGTGGAGGAGTATAGGAAAAACCGCTCCCGCACCCGTTACGCAAATAACTCGTCAAGACTATATGAAAAAATGCAATCTATTGCTTCTCATATTCATGTCTTTTCTGAGCTTGCTGAATTGCTTCACCAGCAGGCTTTGCTTCGGCAGGAGTTGGTGGATACGGATCTACAGCTTCTCGAGGCGCGCTGTCCCTGGATAGCTGTGGCCAGGTAGCAATTGGAGGTTTCCTGGATCTTGCTTAAAAAAGGGAGTTGGGTTTGATGCAGACACACTATAGAATAAAAATAACGGAAGGGTGACGCAATTATTCACAGAAATGAATCGTGACCACGAGTGGGGTACCTTGGAAACATTATACGAGTATGAGAGAGAAGTTTCTTTAGGGGGTGCGCGACTAGATGGGTGGGGTGGGGTGGGGTGGGGGGAGGGTAGAATGGATGATGGCGACACGTCTTGATCTCGTATGGTTCTTTGATGATTGCTTGATTTTCTTGTTTTTGTTTCCAACGATTCCGCATTGGAAGGAGGCGCGAGTGCAGTTTTTTGGCTCCTTCTTCTCACTTCGACCTCCCGTTACCTTCCACACGGGGTGGGGGCCGGTGGTTAAGGGGCGCTCTGTAGGGTCCCTTTGTGAGTTTCCATATTGGGGGGG
>NW_021705745.1:87294-96360 GCF_003719475.1 Trypanosoma rangeli
AGTTTCTTTAGGGGGTGTGCGACTAGATGGGTGGGGTGGGGTGGGGTGGGGGGAGGGTAGAATGGATGATGGCGACACGTCTTGATCTCGTATGGTTCTTTGATGATTGCTTGATTTTCTTGTTTTTGTTTCCAATGATTCCGCATTGGAAGGAGGCGCGAGTGCAGTTTTTTGGCTCCTTCTTCTCACTTCGACCTCCCGTTACCTTCCACACGGGGTGGGGGCCGGTGGTTAAGGGGCGCTCTGTAGGGTCCCTTTGTGAGTTTCCATATTTGGGGGGGTGGGGGGGGGGGGGGCGCAGTTAACATGGCCCTATGCTTTGTGAATTCGTTGGTTTATAAATGCGCGAGTGTGTTGGATCAGTCTCATCTGAAGTTGGATTCAATGAACCGAACTGCGACTTCTCTTTTTTTCTGCCCTTTCACGTTGTTGGAAAATAGGAGGGACGCGGAGTCTCTTCCGACAGGGCAAGCTCCAGCAGAAAAGTCCAAAGATGCGAGAAATTCAAGTTTATTTTGTTTTCTTCTTTTGATTTTTTGTCTTTATTGCGGATTCTTCACAAGCCTGCTTCTGGTCTAATGAATTTTGCCTCCGTCGTGTGCGCTTTTTTGTGGTTTGGTGGTACAACAGAGAAACGATGTATGCGTGCACCTGGAAGGGATGCTCTCTTTGCACTTGTTTTTTCCACAACTTGTATGCTCATTTTTCCGGCGTGTTTTTTTTTTGCTTTTGTTTTTAGCTTTTATTGCGAGAAAGTGAGGGCGCTGGGAAGGGGGGGAGGGGGGAGGGGGCAAAGAACAGGGGGGATAGGGGCGATGCGGGTGCGAACGTATCATCGACACCGCGTCAACAAGAGTAGTCCCCTTCTTGCTGCACTTGTGATCATTAATGTTGCCTATTCGTTTTTTTTTGCATTCCCTATTGTTGCTGCGTCCCTGGGAAACCGTTGGTATAGAGGAATTACTTCGAGTCAGCAGACATGGTGTGTCTTGATTGCAGTTTGTTGGTTTTTGGCGGAGCTGCCTCGTCTGTATTTCGGTCACACAAGTAACAGTCAGCAGTACGTTCCTGGTCTTATTTGTTTTTTGGGGTTGACATTGTTGCCTCAACTTCCCCTCGTGATTCTCTACAATGTCATGTGGCCGCAGCCGGACTCCCTCAATTATGCCGTCAGCATTACGATGCTCATACTACTTGTGGCGGAGTTCTTGTGCTCAGTCAAGCTTTTGGGAACATCTGTAAAAAGCAATCAGATAGATTACTTTGTCTACACTATGCATGCAGCCAGAGAGTAACGACACTTTGAGGTTTGACTCTTCCACCGCGGCTGCGTACGGTGATCTTTCACCATAGATTTTGTCTTGTGAGGGATGGGAGTAGTGTCGGGGAGGTCCTAAGTGCCCATAGTTGTTGTGGAAGGAGGGTATCCCCCATTGCAACAATGCTGCTTTTCACAAGAATACGTACATACGCATGTGCGTGTTTCACTATTTTGTTTACAAAGTGGAATGAACTTGTACTATATTGCCCAATTTATGATTTTGCGCGGATGGCTTAACAATATCTATTGCTATTATTATTTATTAGTATTGATTTTGGATTACTACCGTCATATATATATATATATATATATATATACTTATTTCACTCTTTCTCACTGCGTCTACTCTCGATTAGCTAAAGTGGGAAGGGGGTGGTGTCACAGTGGAAGCTTTGTGTGTGTGTGTGTGTGTGTGTGTGTGGAGGCGCTGATGGACCACACTGCAGCTCTGCGTGAGTTGTTTGAAAAAGGAACTCCCTACATTGAGGACTGCGATAGTTTTGTAGTATTAGATGCCCTTCGTGCTCACCCATTCTACAGCGCTTTCGTCGTTGTCGGCGCCAACGCGGAGGTTGCTGTGCGAGTGACACGCTCACGTATTAACGCGACGCTGCGTGCCATAGAGGAGTGCAACCCCGCCACGGCGGACATGGAGGGTTCCCTTCTCATGCAGGAGGCCGAGTTGCTATCGGCATCCAACACAATAAAGGACCTTTGCTCCTCCATTAAAGAGGCACAGAAGCAACTAGAGAAGAATGAAAAAGACATGTGGAACACATTGCTGTTCCCAGTTAGGGTGGAGACGAAGGAGCGGAAGGCGTCCTCTGCCTCTGCTGCAACGCCAACTCTTCAGTTTTTGCGACACCTTGATGTGGCACTTGAGGTGCTTGAAAACACTGTGGGTCGCTGGCGACTCCGCCTGGCCTTGTGTAAGGAGGAGTTGGCGTTATACAAGCGGGAGATGTTTACCTTTGGACGGGCGGGCGTGCTTTCCTGCTCCGATCCCGCGAAGGGGCGAGAAGGGGAGGATGCAAGCTCCTTCCCTAAAGGGAAAAAACATAGAGGTGATGACGATGCAAAAAGTTTCACATTTTTCCAACCACTTAAAGAGAGACCGTACTCTCCTGTTGGAGTGGTTTCTGTAGTGGATCATGTGATCAAGAAGGCGGCGCGGACGGTAACGGCAGCACCACTATCCCATGGCGAGCAGTTATGGTCATTAATGGCCGGCAAACGTGGAGAGGCGAGTTGCCGAAGGTCATTATTACCAGATGCGGCTTGTCTGCAGTTTGCTTACAGTGCGGAGGAGGAGGAGCGGCTTACCGAGGCGAATCTTGTACTCCAGGAGCACCAAAAGCTGGCTTCTGCGGAGGATGCCAAAGCAGTTGAGGCCTCCGTCCGTGAACTGTCACAGTTGACCTCGCTAATGAATGATCAGGTTATGCAACAAAACGAGCAGTTTTCTATCCTGCTTAAAAACACAGAAACGGCACATAATAATATGCATAAAGGAGTGGCAGAGGTACGGAAAACGCTCTCTGGCTTTTGGAATTCTACGCGTCAACTGATTTTGTGCCTGTGGGTTAGCATCTTCGTTTTGATTGTGGCCAACTGGATCATCCGCTAAGTGCCGTATTGCATTGGGAGATGATGCAAGACAACAACAAAAAAAAAAAGAGAGAAGTAAAGCGAAATGCGTATGCGGGGGTTAGAATGCGGGGGATCGTGGCTGACTACCCGTGGATGGCGGAGGCATTGTTGATGTTGTAAAATATGAGTGCACGTGCAGTGCTTATTTCCTTTTTTTATTTGTGCTTTATTATTTCGATGGTGATGGCTATGATGATGCCCAAAAATGTTTATACGTGGGGACGGGGATAATGTGAAGTATAACGTTTTTTTTTTTTGGTGGCACCTGAGACTGTAGTGGCGATGCTACCCCCCCCCCCCCCTAAAGGATTCTCACTGGCGAAGTCATTGGTGTAGATGGTTTGGCGGCGGTCCTTCGTGTGTCTCCGCCGCTGCCTTTCCACTTCTTCAAGCGATAGGCGATGCATGACTTTCACACATCGAAGTGGACTCGTCTTAACCCGTCCTCTCAGATTAAACGGACACGTCTCGGTCGGAGTTGTATTGATCAGCCGACGATGGACATGGTCTCAGTGAATCGGTACGGAGGGCACACGCGGCGCGAGATGCTGGCGACGACGTTTCGTGTGTATCACAGTGTGGATCAATCTGAAGCAACTCGACAGGCTGGACAAGAGGCACTGCAGTCAATTCAATTCACGGGCTTTACTATGGGTGAGGAGGAGGAGCATGAAGTAGCGGTTGACTTTGCTTGTTTGTACCTGAACGCCTGCGTTCTTTTTTGTGTCATGCCAACACATGAGATGATGTCGGAGTTGCTGAGTTGGCTCGCAACTTCGCTTTATAGCTCGTTTCACTGGGAGTGTGTGCTCTGCGCCCTCGCCGTGTACCTGCAGCCCTCGCAGAAAACGCAACAACAACGGCGACAGCTTTAGCGTTTCTTAGTATGCTTCGCGGGGCCAAGGCGGGAACGGTACCTGGGAGCCTCTCACGTGACGGGAAGATTTTTGTTGTTCCTTGTCATTGGTCGTGCGATGGATGTGTTTCTGAGTGCAAAGGAAAGAGTGGAGGAGCGCCAACAGCTTCTTGAGGTGCAGCTACAAACCATTGAAATGATGTGTTCCATCACACGGATGCCAACCGTGGTGCCCCCAATTTTCTCAAGGGAAGAACTGTTGACTCTAGTGGATGCTGTTTGTCGGCACCACGCTGCAGGTGCTTCTCCTGCCATCGCTGCGAAGGTGATCCCAAATCTGCAGGTCAAAACCCATGCGAGGCTGGAGGAGTTGTCTGTGTCGCAGTGTACCAGACTCTTCTGCGCCTTGTGTATATTGCTTACTGCCCAGCACTCTTCTGGGAACGTGTGGACGGTGAAGCGGCAGTCGCATCTTCTTGACCCGAGTGTGCAGCACCTTGACGAACGCGTCCGTGTACACTGCATAGATGACACCGTTTGCATCTTGGTGGGGATGCAGGCGAACAGCATGGCACGATTGCGGTACAAAAAAATTTCCTTCAGCGCTGCTTGATCACCTTCGAGAGCAGCAGCAGCAACAACAACAACAACAACAACAGGGGGTCTCAGCAAGGTGAAGGCGAGGGTGATGACCTTACTTGCTTGGGGTATGACGGCGGCCTACTCGCTCTCTTGCAGGTGCTGTCGCAGTTGGCAACTGGTGCTGACGATATGTTGGGCGAAGCAGCAGAGACAATGTTGATGGATTTTTTTGCATAAAACATTTGTTGTGGGTTGCACCGGAATACACACCTCTTCACGCACACTGGCAGAGAGAGGGAGAGAACGAAAGGGATGGTGCTGGAAAAGGAGACAAGCTTTCATCTCGATTCCTTTTTTTTTTGTTGTGGTCTTTAGTTTACTCTCTTATTATTATTATTATTTTGTGGCCGTTTGGAGAATTAGTTGTTTTCTATTTTTGATGTGCGTCATGTCTGTTTCTCGGATGCTTCTAGGCTTTTTGAATTTTATTGATTACTATTTCTGTTATTATTTATTTTAGCTTATTTGTGCCTTGTTGTAGCGGCTCCGTTTTTTATTTGATACTTGGCAGGTTTGTACCTCGTTCAAGGCAAATCACCGGGCCGACTTTAACCACCCACTCATTTTTATGCCACGTGGTGCAAGGCATGGCTGATCGCGGTGCTTTTTTTTTTTTGCCTGGGGTGCACTGCATATGCCACCATCCTGCGCACGCGTGGGTGCGGGGGGTCATTGGCAGCTTTGACGGCAAGCACGTCCCGGTGAGTCCACTGGCCCCTGTGAAGGGGTACGTACGACGTGTCAAAGCTTTTTCCCAAGGAAGTACTTGTGTGTGCCAAACACGCCATGGAAGAAGACCTTGACGACCCTTTGAACCTCTCTGTGCTACGTGAAAGGACGCTTCTGAACTGTCTGTACACGTGCCACTTTCCCGACGTGGTGTGCACAATTATTGGGGCTATTGATGTAGCACTCAATCAGTTTGATTTAAACATTTCCTTGGCACTTGGGCAACAAGGTGCGGGACCACCTCGCCGAGAGCGAGACGATTCAACACAATATGCCTCACTTATGGGCAGTGGCAAAGTTGGCATACTGCGAAATGCGGCGTGATGGTAGGAGTCAATTCATTTGTATCTCGGGAGAGTCGGGCGCGGGCAAGACGGATGCAGCAAAAAATGTCATGAAATATCTTTTTTGCCCTCAGCGCTATTAAGGGTTACAGAACATGGAAAAAAGGCCGGGTCATTTGTCGGGCAATAAATGATTCAGTCGAACTCATCCTTGAGGCCTTTGGACGCGTCAAGATAGTGTGTAGCGACAAAAGCTCCCGCTTTGGTAAACTCCTGCGCATCAAGCTTAACCGGAAGGGGCCCCTCACTGGGGTGGACGTGACAAAATATATTGTGGATAAAATACGCATTGTGTCTTCAGGCTCGAATGAACGGTTCCTACCACGCCTTTTACCTCTTGTTGCAAGGTCGCGATCGAGAACGAATATAAGCTTGTACGACTCTCACTGTACAGCGACGTGATGGCGGGCAAGGCGCCCGATATTAAGGGCGTTGACGACGCGGCGAACCACAATGAGGCAAACACGGTGATGGGGTATGTGTGGTACTTCTCAAGAGAAGGTGGGCTCGGTGTGGCGTTGCGTAGTGGCCGTGCTCTCGCTGCTCAGTCTTAAAGGCGCTGCTGTGAGCGACAACTCAAATACGCATTGCGAGCGCCGTAATAGCAGCGGTGGGTGTAGTCCCCACCTGTCGTACAGTACGATGGATTTTGGTTTCTGAAAGTTTTTTTTTTTTGTTTTTACTTTGTCTGCTTTTATCATTGTTTTTGTTTTGTTTTTTTCCCCCGTTTTTATTCAGGCAAAGAGTTAGAGGGAGAGTGAGTGAGAGAGGTCGAGGCGTGCCAATAAGAAAAATGTCTGCAGGGAATGGTGGGGTCGCTGTGTTGTTGGCGTTTATCGTTACATTTTTATTGAGCTTGTCTTTTCTCTTAGACATTTTTCATGCGACCTCCACCACCGGGGCATGTATTTATGGCTGCTTAGCGTTTGTGCCTTGTAAATTATTTTCAGCTCTCACTGAGCGTGTGTCTTTAGTTTCCTTTTGTATTTCTATGCGTTTCCCTCCCTTTACTTTATTCCTTGCCACACTTCATGGCCGGATGCATCCACGGTGATTGCAAAGCGAAAAATGAAAATGATCTGAAAAACTTACGGGAGTATAACGTGTAACTTATATTCGTCTTGTTGGGTTTTTCTCTGCACTTTGCTTTATTGGAGGGGGTGGGGGGTGGGGGTTACATGCCGTGCCTGTATGTCTCTTGCCCATGAGTTTACTACTGTCATCCGTCTTTTTTAAAATTTATTTCATTGTTGTTGGTATGTGTTTTATTTTATTTTTTTAAGCTTTTAGAGCAGCCGTCCTTTGGCGACACCCACCGCCCGACGCAAAGCACAACACACGCGGCCCGTCAAGGCCGAAAAAAAAACAAAAACGAAAAGGAAGAAGGAAAGGAAATAAAAAGAAGCGAAATAGGGACGTACACAAGAAATAAATGCGTCCAACACGGTGGAGTCTTCAACCACGCCTATTCGGTGTCTTTCACCCCTCTCCGCTCCTCACAATGTCAGGAATATTAACTGCAGAAAGAACAAATGCAATGACATTCGTATCGCCGTCGTGTTTAGGCCCTGTGGGACTGAGTGCGCTGCATCACAGCAAGAGGTTTTCATCTACCAAACTAGCACGTCTCTATACATTGGAACTCAATAAAGCCCGTAGTGACTACCGGCGCACGCCCACAACAATTCAGCAGAAAGAGTGCCTTCGTGTCGTCACTGATACACCACTGCACTGTGTTCAGGGACTCGATGGCAAAACAGTCGCACATTGCCTCTCTACTCTGGTTGTACTGGACGCCCCACGAGATTTGGCACTGCTGCATGACTGTGCTGTTTGGCTCTCTGTTCACCCCGATGCCTTTTCTCCGCACTCGCTTGCACAATCCTTGTATTCCTTGGTTTGTCTAGAATACCCCGACACCGCCACCGTCCTGCGGACTGTGCAAGATCGCGTCCTCGCTGCCGCCAATGACATGGCGCCAAGCAGTCTCTGTATGCTGCTTGCCTCTGTGCTGACCGCGACTACTGCTGCAGATGGTGTGACGCAGGGCCCTGTTGATTTGTCAAACCAGCTTTCAGATCGTCTGCTGCGTGCCGTGAACGAAGGTTTGGGAGTAACAGAGAAGGTGATGATCGCGGTTGCTCTTGGAAAACTGCTTGGGCAGGCGTCAACAAGTGGTGTCCTTTCCAGTCATCTCTTATCACAGCTCTCTGCTGCCGTGTGGGTAAGCATTCCAGGTGGCGAGTTGTCAGTTATCTCGCTAGCGGATCTCGTTGGGCTTTTTTCCGCTCTGCACACTGCACCTGCTTCTATTAGAGAACTCGCGGAAGCAGCACTCCTTGAAGAGCTTAAGCTTCGTATAGAAAAGGAACCGCTTGTCTCTGCGAGGAGCGCCGTTCTTATGGCACGTGCTCTTAAGCTTCTCGTGAAGAGTGGCAGTCCCGTTGGCAAAACTTTGCAAGGGGATATGCGGGCCGCTATTGAGACCTACATTTCCAGTGATGCAGTTACGCTTGATACGGCAACAAAGTTGTTGGTGGAACTTACCGATGCGAACGAAGAACCGTCGACGTTGATCTCACCATCTTTACAGCGGTATTTGGTTCAAGCTATCAACGAACGACGAGAGAAGTGGAGTACCGAGTCAGTGCATGTGGTGTTGAGGGTTTTTAACAAGATGGACGTGGTTCGCGCCGATGCACAGGCTCTTGCTACACAGTGTGTAGACATTATTCAGGCAAAATGTGCCACGGGAACCCCAGTGGATGCGAGCGAAATTGCAGCGCTACTCGTGGAGGGTATTGTGGACCCTCACGCCGAGGTTGTGGCCTCGGCTGTCGCCACTAACATTAGCCGATGGAGTGTTTCAAATGTTTTGACATTTCTGCGTGCTGCCTCCGAAGTAGACGGAAAGCGGACTAGGGCCATTATGCGAGATGTGGCATCCAAACTCGTGCCATACATTGAAAAAGCGACGGCCGCTCAGGTTGCAGCGGTAATTGCGTCCTATGGACGAGCCCGTGTACGCAACGATGCTTTTTGTGCTGCCATCACGAATAGAGCGACAATCTTGTCGGCAGAGCTCACACTGCATCAAATAGGCACCATTCTTGGAGGTCTGGCAGCGGTTGAATACCGTGACACCAAGCTGTTTGTGGATTTGGCTCCCCTTGTTGTCGCACAGGCCTCCACTGCTGACGCGGCGTTAACTGCCAATTTATTGGCTGCCTACTCAAAGATGCTCATATGGAATTTTAGGGTGATTTGGTCCCTCGCTGAGCGCGCCATGGTGATAAATGAGCAGTTTTCTATTTCGCAAATGTTGGCTGTAGTGATGTCCCTAAATCGAATGGATGTTCAGCACCAAGAGCTAATGAATGCCCTCTTGAAGAACGTCATACACTATGCATCGGACAATGCAAAACTTTCGCTTACTGACACAGTTATGATACTAAGCGCTTTCTCACGAAGTGGGGTGTGGGATGTTGGTTTTTTTGAAAATATTGGCGAACGAATTGTAAGGG
>NW_021705745.1:96385-148126 GCF_003719475.1 Trypanosoma rangeli
CAGCAAGAACTTACACCAGATGAACTTGCAGAGACACTTATGTCTTTTGCACGAGTAGGTCTTGCAAAGTACAACATTTTTGAGGAACTTACATTGCGTGCACTTGCTATGGCGCCTACTAGTCCGCTCATGCCGTTAGCTCATATAACTGTGGCGTACGCTATTGTGGGCTGCCGCCATGAAGAACTTTTTTCGATTATTGCGGATCGTTTTGTGAACCAAAAAGCAGACATACCTGCAGTGACCATCGCGTCTGTGCTCAGTGCCTTTGCCTCTATTGGTATCCGCAATGATCGACTATTTATTGAGTCTATCCCACGAGTGCGTCATGTTGGTCAATATGGAACTCCCAAAGACATTGCAAATGTGGTTTACGCCTATGCGCAGGTTGGGTTGTGGCATTATAAGCTGTTTGTGCGATTGGCAGATCGTGCCATTCAATTACGTGGCGAATTTCGATGCGACCACCTTGCACGTCTGCTGGAGGCGTACGCACGTGTGGATATGCGCTACGAAAAGCTTTTTGTTGAATTTTCTCCACGCGTCCAGACCATTGCGCACTTGCTGACAGCCGGAGAGCTGACAAGGATTGTTACCGCTTACGCAAAGGTACGTATACCCGATGTTGGGATCTTTAACGCTTGCGGTGATCGTGCAGTGGAAGTGGCGAATTCGTTCGAGCCGGATGAGGCGCAGCAGGTATTGATAGCTTTTCGATCGACAAGGAACAATCATGATGGCTTAATGGCATCCTTTGCAAAGAACTTCCCAGAGGTTGTGGCGGCACTGCCGCCGATGGAAGCGGAAGCGGGGGAGGGAGCTGCCACTGCAGCGCAGGGAAAGGACGAGGAAGTAGAGGGAGAAGGCGTCCGCATCGGCGTCGTTGGCGCGTAAAGAAAAGGGTGGCATATTTGTTGAGCTTCTTTTGATGGGTGTTTAGTCACATTTAGTGAATTGCATTTATTGGCTGGCTGTTGCCGTTGTTTGTTGTGGCAGAAGCGGGGATGGACGGCGTGCGGTGCGTGAGTGCTAATCGGACGATTCTGCCTTGTGTGCTTCCGTTAACTGCTGGAAGAGAGGGAAGAAGAGAAATTGTAAAAAAGTGTGATTGTTGGCCCAGTTCCCAAAGCACCTCCCGTGTTTCTTGCCTGCGGCTGGTTTTTATGTTCCTCGATCATTCTTGCTGTTTGTTGGTTTATTATTATTATTATTTTTCTGTTCATTATTATTAACTGCTGGGCTCTCTATTAACTCGGATACACTGATCCACATCTTGTTAACTACACCCCTCTCGTTTCCCCCAATGTTTTTTTTTTGTATCCCTCTCTTTCTCTCTCTCTCGCTCTCTTGTTTGGTAGTGCGTTTGTGCAGTGTCTGGCTGACGTGGGCGTGGGAAGCGTAAGGCGTGCCAGCAATCCATATGAGGTGCGGTACTGAGAAGAAGTTGAAGGCCAAACAAAGGCGTCCCGTTGCGGTGGCTCGGTTTCTGAACATGATTTCGCTGGACGACCGTCATGCGGCGACAAATGCGCTGCTTCTTCTAGGACTGCATGCGTACAAACAGGCTATCGCGGAGGCACCTGCGGAGCTTCATATGCTGCGCTCCGTTGTGGACACGTTGCTCAGAAACGGGGACGACAATGAGTCTAGGCCTAAGACGGAGGAGATGAAAGTGAATAATGACGAAAAAGTGAACGACACATGTGTGACGTGCAAGCTGCATTTGTTGGGTAATGCCAAAATGGTGCTTCCTCTCCATTCACCCCTGGGCGACGTTACGGCACCGCTAGCGTCATCGTCGTATGGAGAAAAGTTCACGAAGGTTATTGGTGTGAAACACGAAATGGGATCAAGTAACAGTGTCAGTGCCACCACCAGACTACTGCCTAAGGAAGAAACACCACAGTCAAAAGTAGAATTGGCTCCAATTGATATTCAAGGAATACCCAATATGGGGTATTTTCACTCAGCGAGTTTAAGTGGGGGCTGTTACCGTTGTAGTTTTAGCTGTAGTTGTAGCAATAGTAGTTTTGGGGCCGCAACTACTGTAAACAAAAAGAGATCGTCCCAGTACCTGGCCTTGGATTATATATTGAACGAGGCCTTTAAAAATGTCGTGCTGCCCTGGTTTAGGGCCAATGGTGCAGAGGCAATGGGAAGCTCAGCGCTCGGATCCACCAGTGCGTTTGTGGAGAATGACAGGTCAACCAAACAAGATTCTATGCCCCACAATGTTGGCGAGAGTGATGGTGACGAGCAGCGTAATTTGGCTGATCCCATGGTTAATGACTCCGTCAACAGCACAGTCGTCCCTCCTTCTTTGTACGGAGGCGATCAATACTATTCACTGGGGTTTCTCCAACAGGTAATTAGGCACATTGAGGACACCCGTGGGGCAAGGGAGAATGTCATTGTGGTTGCGTCTTCCATTCCACAGTCTATGGCTGCCTACACGCTTCACACCAGTTTTGCCGACCTCTATTTAGGTTTACTGGCCTCCTACCATTTCTCATTCAAGGATGACAAGAACACATTGCACAACCATGCGCAATAGTATCTTTCATTCGTTTACTTTTGTTGTGTTGCGGGTTCCTCATGCTTTTTACTTTTTAATGTGTATTCACCACTTACCTGCTGCCGAGAACAAGGGATACAAAAAGCGATCTTGCGGGATTAGGCATTGCAAATGCTTTTTTTTTTGTTTCGTTTTGGTTTTGCCTTTTTGCAACGTCAATGTATGTGTGTTTGTGTGTATGTGTTTGTATACGAATTTGCAAGAACAACACAGTCCTAAACAGCTGCACAGGGAAAGATGCCTGAGGGTGCTCCAGTAGGTGGATCCAGCACCCACAGTCTAACGTTTGTCACTGGCAACGATGGAAAACGCAAAGAAGTGCAAGCATGTCTTGAGGGGTACGTCGTTGTTGAGAATATCAAGTTAGATCTTACCGAGATACAAAGCAACTCGGTATTTGAAATCAGCAGAAATAAAGCACTCAGAGCATACGAAATTGTCAAACGTCCAGTACTAGTGGAAGACACCGCGCTCCACTTTGACGCACTGGGAGGGCTACCAGGTCCGTATATTAAGTGGTTTCTTGAAAGTATGTCTCCTGTAGGGCTTACCAAACTTTTGAAAGGGTTCGACACTCGGCGGGCGTACGCTCTCTGCGTCTTTACCTACTGCGCGGGAGCGGATATGGTGCTGCAGTTTGAGGGGCGATGCGACGGCACGATTGTGGAGTCACCTCGCGGGAAGCATGGCTTTGGCTGGGACTCTGTCTTTGAACCGGACGAGGGTGGTGGGCAAACCTATGCGGAAATGCTGGTCAATAAGAAGAACCAAATATCACACCGTGCAAGGGCCCTTGTGGCGTTAAAAGCGTACTTTTGTCACTAATTGTCTTGTATTTTTGGCCTTACTGTTGTTTTTTCTATCCCAATGGCATGTACGCCGTCTTATCCTTCAGTCTGCGTATATAGGATAGGTGCGCCTGTCCGTTGCTGTGTACTGCGGGTAGATGTTGTTTGCTTTTTTGTGGAGGTAGCTAGGGACGTTTTCCGCTAGGAGGGGATGCACACACAATTAGCTACAGCAAGAAGGGGAAACTAGGACGGTGACGCTCAAAGAAGAAACATGCATTACGGCTCTTTTCGTCACGCCCCTACTGCAAGTGGGACTCTGCTTTATTTTGCGCAGAGTTCTGCAACGCTCCTCAACACGCGTACAAACACAAGCTCTGCATGGAAATGCACAAGACAGAGCTTCATGCATTAACCGTCACGGTGATGACTGACGACGCCGTGGCCACTTACGGCATGTAATGAGACGTTGGTTGTTTGCTGTTATTCTTGCTGCTGCAGTTTTTTTTCTTTTTTAGCATTCCCACTTTCCGCTCTCTCTAATATGTGCCTTGTTTTTGTCCAGTTTTGTTTTGACTCACTATTGGCTTCTTTACTTTCCTGGGGGCATGTGCGTAACTGCCCTTCTTTCTGAACGCGGGCAGACCCTCGCCCAAATCAACAAGGAAAGAATTGCGGCCGAACGTTGGGGGGAGCGAAAGAGAAGAGTGACAAAAAAAAAGCGATAGGGGCGTGTGCATCACATCGACAGGACGGAGAAAAGTAATGTTTTCTGTATGTATGATGCAGCCGAAAGTGCGGAACCAGCGTGGTCTAGGGTCAACGTGGACGGTGCCGAGCAGTTCCGGAGACAAAGGACGGACTACGGTAGTAGCGTCCTCCGATGGCGGCAGCCAGAGAGCTCGACAGCGATCACTCGAACTGCTCCGCCCACCGCCCATTCAATTACCAAAGTGAAGGTGCGGTGTACGGAAAGCATATATATATATATATACATATATATATATATATGACGGTCTCTGCCCGGTGTTTTCAGTTTTAGTTTTTTTCTTTGATAGCTTTGGAGTGTAATCACGTAATCTTTTTATGGTTCTATGGGGAAGAAAATTAGTGAGGAGTTGGTCAAGAGTGGCGGGGTAGTGTGAGTAATGCTTACTGTCCCGACTGCTGTTAGCAATCAGATTAATCTGGAACGACCTTTTTTTTTTGCAAATTTATTTGAAGATTCTACTTTTTTTCGCATAGTTGTCTTTAATTGATATGACTGTTTTCGTGTGTTCTTTACCGCATCTGCATTTATTGCTTGGGGTTGGGGTGAAGCGAGGAACGTGACGAGCAAAAGACGTTTTGTTTCTGCTTTATTTTCTTGTTGCCGAGTCCACTGTTTGCCTACAAAGATAGAGAGAAAAGTGAGTTTTTCCATGTGAACGAGAAAAACTGAAAAATTATGAGAGTAATAGGAAAACAAAAAAAAAGCGGGAACAGAGAAAATATGACGTTTACACGCGCACAAGGAACGGATGAAGGGCCCTGCCTAACATGCAAGGCCATGAACAGAGTGAGTTTGCTAAACGGGAGTCAGGGGGATAACTAAAAATAAAAATGACGAACAATACCAATGATGTTTCTCTCTCTGTATATATATATATATATATATCTGTCCGTGTCCGTGTGCGTTTTGGGCATCGTCCCCACCTTAAGGTATACTCCCGCAATTTATTTGAGAAAAAGTGCGATAAAAATGTGGCTTTGCTGCGGCATGCGGTGTGGGCTGAGGTCTCTTATCATGCTGTGCCTCCTACTGCTGTTTGTGGCTGCAAGGGTTGGCACAGCTTCGTTTGTGGCAGAGTGGAATCCAGAAACCGCGGTGGACGAAGAGACATACTCGGCCCAGCTGGCCGCGCTGCCGCAGTTTGATGCCACGGGCTGGACGAAGAAAGCTGATTCCCGCTGCGGCGTCGAACCTGCTTTCCCCGTCAACCGGCAAGTACTTGTAAAGGTGCAGACAGCCACGGGGGAGCGTCAATTTGTGCTGTATATTCCTGCGTCCTACACGCGACGTGGCAACTCAAAGGTTGCACTTCAACTTCTTTTTCATGGGCTAAGTGACAGCTGTGGCGGCTTTTTGAACGCCACCGGCCTTGTGGAGTACGCAGACCGAGATGGATTCATCGTGGCAAGCCTCTGCGGCTCTCGTGGACTTGTCGGCGTCGGGTGGAACTCCGGCACGTGCTGCGGATTCCTAGTGCCCGATCGCCCTGACGACTTTGAATTTACCGAGAAGGTTCTCGATGTTGTCGCTGCCGGTGCGTGCATCGACCGGACAAAGGTGATGGCGGTTGGTTTCAGCAATGGGGCCATGATGGCAGAAGTGCTTGGTTGCGAGAAACCAAAGTTGATCCGCGCAGTTGCGTCAGTCGGTGGTATTGTGGAGTTGCGCCCCGGCAATGAGGCCGGTCTTGAGGTATGTGGCCGTGACATTCGCTCCGACAACCCTGATGGCCGCCGTCCAAGCATTTTGATGGTGCACGGCAACCTAGACCTCATTGTTCCCGTGATTGGCAACAAACTACTGGGATTCCCACCTCTGAAGGATAATGTTGCTGCCTGGGCAAGCTTCAATGGATGCGGCGCAAATGCCAATGTCACCTTGAATGTAACCAAGTACACAAACGAAGTTTATACGGACTGCGACAGTGCAGCCGCGGCCTCGGAGCCTCGCATGCGGCGTTATCTGTTTCGTGCAAGAAACGTCGTTAAGGGGCGCCTTACAGGTCTTAACATGGCTTCTCTTGGCCACTCCATTGTTGAGGTTGTGCATGCACTTTACGCCGGCCATTCTTGGCCAGAGGACGGGGAATTTTCGACAAGAAACTACATTTACGAGTTTGGTAAAAGAGTGTTCTCAAGTTACTAAGTGGAAAATATTTTGGATAGAGGATTTTTTTTTAACGTTAGGATATGTATTTTGTTATTTTGCCTTTCTTTTGCGTCCCTGCGTAAGTGTTCGTGGGCACTGATGCCTCTCCGTGTGCCACTCTACTCTTTCGATCAAGACGAATTTGTATCTACGTTTCCAGGCGCAGATGTCACTCCGGAAGGTACACAAGGAGGGGAAAGAGGATGTCTAGGGCAAAGCGTTGTGTGCATCATAAATATATGATGCCTTTGTGTTGTTGTTTTCATGTGGGCTTTGTCAAGTTAACCCGTCTGAGCAACGGATTTTATGTCGATGCAGAAGGGATAATAGCGTCAGCAGCGGCATGAAAACCTTTTTTTTTTTTATTCTTCTTTATTTTTTTTTTATTTTCTTGTGACTGATGAGCCACCGGCATACACAAACACACAAACAGCGCTCAGCTGCAAACAAGAGAGGATGCCCAAGTCGAAGCGTGCCAAGATTGTTCCGCTCACAAAGACGCGTGCCAAGACGCGGGACGACAAGGACAAGCTCATCAGCCGCATTCGCGACGCCCTTGACGAATACACGGACGTGTACACCTTCGCGCTGTCAAATGTGCGGACAAACATTTTGCAGCAGATCCGCGAGGAGCGCAAGGGCGACAGCTGTCTTTTCCTTGGCAACAATAAGTTGATTATGATTGCACTTGGCCGTGACGAGGAAAGCTCACAGCGACCGAATCTGTACAAGCTGTGCAAGTTTATTGTGGGTTCCTGCGGCCTGCTTTTCACGAGGCTGCCAAAGAAGGAGGTGAAAAGTTATTTTGCCTCTGTTGGCGCGCAGGTGTACGCCCGCACTGGGCAAACGGCAACGAGTTCACTCGTGCTACGCGCCGGGATTCTGTCACAGTTCCCACACAGCATGTTCGACCACCTCTCTAAGCTTGGCCTACCCATAAAGCTTGACAAGGGCGCCATTGTTCTCCTGCAGGACACCACCGTATGCGAGCCCAACGACACCCTCAGTGCAGAGGCGGCCCAGTTGCTGAGGTTGTTTGGCGTACAGTCGGCGGAGTTTAGGATTGACCTGACGGCGCACTGGGCAAACGGCGTCGCCAGCAGGGTTGGCGGCAAGAAGGAGGAGAAAGTAAGTGCACAGGACTAGGTTGTTACTCCTCGATAGACACATCATAATGCGATGAAGACTGACCCCACACAACCAAAACAACAACCCACAACAGCACCGACAAAAAAAAAAAGCGGATTGAGGAGAGAAAGAAGAATGCGTGGAATGTTTCATTTTTTTTTTCCTCTGTAAAGGAAAAGTTTAACTCACTGCGTATTGTCAACGATTAAGAGAAGAACTGGAGCTGACCGGCACGTGAACAGTGAGCGGGAGGAAGAGTGTATGCCGTACGTGGGTGGTAAAGAGTCCGTTACGTCGCCCGTGTAAAAAAAAAAAACAGCAACAACAACCGTAATGAAAGAAATAAAAAACATCAAAAGTAACGACTAGAAAGAGTATGAGTGTCGCTGTTGCGATTCGCACATCCCTTCGTGGCTCCAATTTGCCTCGCTATTATTTGTGTAATCTGTTTTTTTTTTTTTCCACCGCTCCAAGTACACGAAACGAAAGGCTGGGGGCGGGAGAGGAATCACATCTGCGGCTGAGGGAAAGGCCCAAGAATAAGACAATCATCTCGCGTCTGGGGGTAGTAGTGTATTACAGTGAAGCGGGAAGGGAGGACCCAACATTGAGGACGGTTTTTTTTTTGTTGTTGTACCTTCCGCTGCAATCCAGCAACGTCAAAAGCAAAACAAAAATAATCATCATAAAACGCACCACGGTAAAAGGCAGGACGATTGAAAGTAAGCACCCAAAGAGATAAATCGGAGGCGATGGGGGACAAGGCGGCACATGCGGAGTACGAGCTGCGGAACAATGTGCTTCTCAAGGCGATCCGGCCTGGTGGACTTCTCTACGATTATGTTGAAAATGGTCCGGTGGAGGTGCTGTGTGCCCCACAGCAGTCCTTCTTGGAGTCAAGTGGTATTGCATTGTACCTGCGTCTCCCGCCACCTCCCTCTGGCAACTCAACTACCATTACCGCAACACTCACCGTGGGCGAGCAAGACGTGGTTTTGACACCAGAGCAGCATCAGAAAATAGCGCGCATCACTCGTGAAGCATTCCTTGATTATCATCTTATGCACTTTGATAGTGTTGCCTCCCCCGCCTTTGTGACGATTCGGGGGCAGCGCGGGGAGTTTTCTGTGGATCTGCAGAGTGTCGCGCGCTACGGACGCATTGGAGCTTCCGAAGTGATTTGTGATATGAGTCCTTTTCTTGAGCCCAACGACACCTCTGTTACCGAGTTCCATCCGTGTAAATTACACATTTTTGTGATTGCCAAGGCGCTAATGGATGAGGAGGAACTGCATAATACGCTTTCAGATTTGCAACGGGCTCTGCTTCCAAAGGAGCGGACTGTGATGGTGCGGCTTCAGGGCGATCAGACGCGCTGCGTGGAAGGTGCCACGGAGCCGAGACATTTGAAGGATCACTTTTCTCGAGAGGCCATTTCCAACTATCGCCGTGCCGTGGCGAAGGATAATGATGTATGCTTCAAGGAGTTTCAGGATCTTATGCGACTTCCTGCGTGTGCACCGGTTGCCAAAACGATTTCTAACTTTGTGGAAACCATCCAGCAACGAGAGGCGCCACTCTTTGACAATGCCGATCTAAAGAGGGCAACTTCGTTTTGTTTAGATCAATGCAAAAGGATACCTCTTTTTGAAAAAGATGCATCAAAGCTTCATATTGCGGCAGAAGGCTTTGAAACCTATATAATGTCGAAACTCTACTGGCGTGCCTTTGACGTGCATCCTGAGGAACGGGAGCGCAACAAGGAGTTACAGGATAAATTACTTCACTTGTCTCCGCTTGTGAAGGCTGAGCAACTGGACGCATTGGAGGAGGTCGAGAAACATCCTCTGTGGGATCAGGCCATGTTTGAGCTGGAAGGCATGAATATTTTTAAAACGCCTCGTGAGAAATTGTGTTGTGCCGTTCGAGCTTGTGGTGGACTCACAAAGGCAGTTTCCTCCGCTCTCATGCATAAAGGAAAAGGCGTTGACAGGACCAGCAATAGTACAGGCAGTGAGGTGAATTCCGTCGCATGTGGGGCTGATGAATTTCTTCCGTGTTTTATGCTGCTAGTTCTCCGCGCCTCTCCTAGGGACTATTATTTGAATGTGCAGTATGTGAAACGGTTCCGCGACAGCGACCTCATCACACTGCAGGAAAGTTACTGCCTCGCGAATTTGGAGTCGGCCGCGGAGTTTTGGCTTTCGTACACCAACTCTTTACCATGCCAAGGTCCGTCCAGCAGCCCCCCCACTCCACCAGCGACGATTATTGAGGATCTCTTTCTCTCACCTGTCACCGCTGATCCCCCAGGGCAACCCATTGAAAAGGATGAAGTGTACACCGTGCCGCAGCAATTGGGGGCGTCATCTAGGCAGCACTTGGCTCCACTTGTTGAAGAAGAATCTCTTACCTTGGGGAATGAGTTGAGTGTCGCATTGGATGGCGGGCAGGAGGGTATCAACGTGGCGAAGTTGTTGTTGGAGGAGGGTAAATCGTTTGACAACCTTACTGTGGTGGAGCTGCGTGCAATTGTTGGGGAGGCACGGCTTTTGTTGGCTGAGAAACATAAATTGGCGCGGACTGTGAAGGAGTCGTCAGAGTGAGAGTAGTTTAAACCTGTTTGGTTTTTGTTTTTGCTTTCATCTACATCTTCTTTTATCTGTTTTGAGTGGGTTGTGCTTCTTGCTATTGCCCACGTCGTCCGGTAGATATTTGTGTCCATGTTGTTGTTGTTGGCCTTTGTCGATGATGTGGTATGTGAGTGGTGTATACGCGTGTCTGAGGGGGCATGATGCTTCTTCTTTGTTTATCCATTACGTGGATGTACTCGTTGCTGAGTTTATCTTAAATTTTGTTGAATTGTTGTTGTTTTTACCCCTTCTCCATTCCTGTTCATTACAGGTGTGCCCGTCTGTGTGTGTTGTTGCCGCAGCGTTTGGCTACCGTTGTTCCTGCTTTATGTACTGTCTGACGTCTCTCTGTTCTCTTGTGTGTTTTTTTTTTTGGTGCGAAGAGGAAACACGATTCGACGTCTTTGTCTACATCCCTTAACACTCCTCTGCGCCACACGAAGAGGAATGTCCTCGGCCCAAGTTGAGGAGTTGGAGAGGCGTGCCACCGCTGCTGAGTTGGCCATTGAAGAGCTCAAAAAGAGCATGCATGCGCAGCCGCTTGGCAATGGTGATAACAATGCGGGATTGGAGTCACGTCTTCGTGAACTCTTGAAATTAATGGAGGAGGACCGTCTGGAATGTGAAGTGATTCGTGCCAAGCGGGATGAGTTAAAGGAGGAGAATGAGCGGCTGAGGTCGCAGGTTCTGAAACATGAGTACCGCATCAAGCATCTTCTTCGAACAATTAACGACATTGAGACAGGGAAGCAGCATAATGAGCGCTCATAAAAAATTTCTACAATCTCCCTTTGCAGATATACTACAAGGGGAAGAAGGAAGAGCGGGGAGAAGCAACTTGTATTCTGTGACTGTTGTGGATGTGAGTAAAGAGAAGCGGTGCGTTTATCTACGTTTAAGATGCCGGGATTATTCCCTTTTTACATTACGTAGTTCTCCTTTTTACCACCCCTAATATATCTCTGTGGTACGGTCAATGGGCTGTCATATTCCCTAATTAAGAATTACCTCTGCTCCTTTCTATATTTTTTTTTTCCTCTTGACTTATGCATCGCCTTTTTTTTTTTACTTCTGTTTTTTTCTATTTGTCCTGCCTGTACCGCTCACACGCTGCTCTGCGGACGTAGGGGAAGCCCAGAACGCAAAGGGAGGAAAACCAATCATAATGATAATCAAGTGAGGGGGCACTGGTGACAACTGCCTTGTGAGTGTTTGTGGGTTTCACTCCGTATTGCGTCCTGTAGGAAGCAAAATGAAGGGGCTGCTTACTTCAATGTGGACCTTACACCACGGCATTGTGTCTTGACAGAAACGAAGGAGCGCTTGACCAGACTAAGTGAAGAAGGCAAGTAAAAAGAGGCGAAAAAAAATAATTTATCAGCCAAAGGGAAAGGAGTTTGTGCTGAGGAAGGAACAAGTTGCCTGGAATTAGTTGCGAAAAGGGAGAAGAAATGGAGAGAGCCAAGAAAAAAGGCACTGACAGGAAAAAGTTAAAGCGGTAAAAGAGGGGGTTGGGGGGGAGAGGAAACAAGAACAAGCGAGGCAGAAAATAGGCACACAACCCTCCTCCTACCCCCCAAAAAAAAAGACAACAACAACAACAATGGAGAGCATTCGACGTAAGCCAGTAATCTTCTGCCGTTCTCTCTGCTTTATTTGTGTTGTGTATATTTTTTTGTTTGTGTGTGCGTGTGTTTCTGCCGCAGAATATGCACCAGCGAATGTATGTGCTTTTTCTGACAATACTTCTGTGTGCACCCTTTTTTAAAATTTGTAGTTTCCGATTTTATTTTATTTTTCATTTTATATCCAGGTGGTGTTTTATATCGCCCATTTCTTTTGATCGCTACTCCGTCTCAGTGTGCGTCTGCCTCTGTATTTTTGGTGGGGCAGTGGTGGCAGTTTTTGTGTGAAGTTTATGTTTGTTGGATTTGATTGCTGCTGGACAGGGGGACTTCCTCATCCCTCACTAACACACCGGCTCGCCTATTGTGTTGCGGCTGCGTGTGGAAGAAGAACGGACAAGCAGAGAGCAGTAGGCGTCATTTCCCAGGTGCCAAGCAAAAAGATGAGGGCCAGTCAGCACGTTGCCTGTGAATAACCGAGTGTGGGAAGAAGCGAGGGCAAAAAAAAAAGCGCGGGGCAAGTTGCCTTGAGTTCGATTCAAAGAGCCGCAGTCACCAGAGAAGGAGGAAGTAAAGCTTTCAACAAATCCACAAGAGGGAGAAGATTGTGTGTATAGACTCATATTTTTTTTTTTTTTCATATATCAGTTGCGTGGTTGAGTGCTCCTTTTCTCACAGATTTGCGTTTCTCGTGTTTCACACCCGCACGGTTCTTATACTTGTGTGGCTGGAGGGGGGGAAAAGCGAGTCGGAGAAGGGGAAGAGTAATAAGAAAGGAGAGGTACAGTGAGGAAGGAATATAAGGGGTCACCTTTTGGTCACATCGTTGCCTTCTCTTTTTTTTTCCTTTTTTTGGGTTGTTAATTGCAAAGCTTCTCTATTTATACCCGTTCTTTCTTCTTTTTGCTTGCCTTTTCTTCTGTTCAATCCATTGCCTCCTCCTGCGTTACGCTTCGTTGCTGTTACTATTGTTACTTTGTTTGTTTGTTTATTTTGTATTACCTGTCAAAACACCGGCATTAGTATCCTGCGGCTACTCAGAAAATAGGACGGTGGTGGTGCTGTCTCGGACCCCCAACACTTACAGGCACGGTACAGTACCACTCTCCATATTTTTCTCTCTATTTTGCGTGGCTGGACTTGGGCGGAGCCCAACATTTTCGACTGATTTTTGGGTCTGAAAAAAGTTCATGGCACACGTTGCCTCTCATTGTCTTAAGATGGCACTGCATCTCTTTGAGAGTCGCTTTGCGATGCGCAAGGAGATGCCTCTTATTTCAACGGCGCCTGATGAGGAGGTGGATCTTTTATGGCGCTTTGTCATTATGTGTTTGTGGGTGTTTTGCACTTGTATGCGTGGGTACGAAACAATTCTCCGTGGATGCTCACCGATTGCCTTGGAAACGGTGATTTTGCTTTTGCGCGTCGTTCTGGTAGATGATGAAGCCATGACTAAGCGGGAGGAACTCGTGGCGTGGCCAAGCGGAAACGGGTATTCGCATCGCGTTCATAGCACGCTGGGCGCGAACGTACGCAATGGTGCGCTACAGCAGAAACAAAAAGAGCGTGTAGGATCTCGAACAGCGTTTGCATTGGAACTGTTTATGTGGTTTACCTTAATTATCTTTACGATTGACCTTACAAACATTAATAGAGCTTCTGTGGCGCTCTTTCTGGCGAATACGCTTTACTGGACGCGGCTTGGGCCAAAATCTGTGGTGTTTTTCACGGGAATTTACGTACTTGTAACGTATTTTTTGTGTCCCGCATATTCGGTACGAGATACTTTTTTGACACTTTCGGGTCAAGGTTCATGGGTGTATAGGGTGTACTCAAGTTTTGGTTTGGCCTTCTCAATAACTCTTTTTTTGACAGAAACGCAATGCCTTCACCGCGTTCGTCGGGCTGGGGTTTGGAAGGTGCTTATGATAACTCGGATCCTTGATAAAAGTGTTGCGAACACACCCCTTGGTGGATTATCATCCTTGATGCGAAGTTTGGCAGACTACTTTTTTTTTGTGGGATTTAATTTTTCCATGGCGTTATGCATGTGGTTTTCCAGTATGATGTTTGAGTGGACTTCTGAAACGTCGTTTACAAGCATTATTTTTGCATTCTATACCTTCTCTGCGATTCTTGGAGAGGGATGGGGGGATGATTTTCAACGCGTGCTCCGTGAAGCAGTCGTTTGCTTCGCCATGTATCTGGTCGTTGCCGCCCTTGTAGTTTTCTGTATACCCACAGATTCACTATCCTTTGCGGCAAATGGAGTGTCTTCGGCATTTTTTGTTCTTTACATGGCAGCTCATTCCCCCCGGCGTGTTCACTCGTCACTGCCCTTGGTAATGGTCTGGCTAGGGATGCTGGCTGCCAACGTGTACTGGCACGTCAATCGCAGTGGGGTGAATACGCTGCATATGACATGGTACAAGGAGTTGCTGTGTGTCAACACCATTACCTGCGCTGGACTCTTTATGCTATCTACCGCTCTCTACGTGTACCGATGGGAGTGGCCCGTAGACCCCTCTGCGGCAGCACTCAGCGTGACGGCAAATGGCGTGTCGAAAGTGACATTTTCTACACGGGCAGAGCATAAATCGAAGGAAAAAAATCATAACACCAACTCGTCAGTTTCCATTACCCTGGAGAAGGCAGCAGCCACAACGCTGGCAACGACACCATCTCCAGGGAAGAGAGCTTATGGTGGCGGTGACAAGGCGACATCCTTTGTGTGGTCACCCTCTTCATCGATCTCGACATCACACACTGCAGAAAATACCACGTCGGAGTCCCTCACCGGGACGGGAATGAATGCCGTAGAGGCTGACAGGGGTGGTGAAGTGTGTGAAGAGGGCATGACAGCGTCTTTAGTCGGCCCTGTGGAGAATCTTTTGACGTCTATCTCTGACGAGAACGCTGTTGCGGCAAGCCCGTCGTGTGAAAGTACACATGATCCTCAAACGAATTTCGATAATTCCGAGCAAGAAGAAGCGGAGGAAGAGGACGAGGACGATGATAAAGAAGAAGTCTCGGCAGAAGAAGCAGTAGACACAGAGATGACACGGGATGAAGACGATGGCAAGTATTTACCTCGATTTACTGCGTCGGAGGAGGTTAGACCCACGACGCCTCCTGTAAGGAAGGAAGCGGAGAAGAAGGTGTTGATGTCAATCAACGCATTTGACCAACAACCATCATCCGTGTCTTTTACGTCACAGGCTAAGAGACGAAGTGACAAGGAAAATGATCTTTCTTCTTTTGCTGTTTCGGATTCCTATTCCAAGAGTGAGACCTTGCTGCACTTCACAGCGCTACCATTGCCTCTGCAAACCAGCAATAGCTCCATCTGTGAGGAGCGACAGGGCGGTGGTGCCGAGAAGGGTAAGGAAATGTCACAACGTGTTTCTCCAACGACAAATGAAGGCAAGAAAGGAAACAAAAGCAATGATCGTGTCACAGCAGTAGCAGCAGAGAAGAGTTCATTGCCTGGGAATGAATCTCCTTCCTTGAATGTGGTAGAGAAAGTGGTGCCAGTGCCGCTTGAGCCTCCAGCGGCACGTAATAAGGCGTCAGCCACAACTTCGGCCGTGCGTCGCGCAGCACCAGATAAGGTGACAAGTACTCGAAAGGAAAATAATACAAAAACAACACTTCACAAGGAGACTTCGGTCGTTTATCATCAACGGCCTTCCTCGCGGACGCCTTCCTCTAAGGTGCTGTGCCCTGAAGTCACTGGTTGTAAAGGACAAACGGTCAGTAAAGTTTCATCACGTGGGGATGCGGCAGCTGCTGAATTTAAAATCCAGAATTCACTACCTCCACATGACAAAAAGATGGAGGATAGGCGGCGTGCATCAGAACCATCGGCAGCGACAAGGATTGTGTCGAGCTTCACGTCAGCAGCTCGCGTAGGATCGGTACCATATAATGGTCATGTGCCAGAAGTGAATACAGTTTCAGGTGAAGGGGGGGGTGTTGCCATTCCACAACCACGATCCGCGCAAACCTGTTTGAAAACATCTTCTACGAGTTCACTTACAGTTGAAGCTGTCAAGATGCTTATAGAAGAGGATCAAACATGGGGTATGCAAAGATCATCAGCATGGAGTGAAAAGGAAAGAAGTGTTTCGTCTTTAAACAATAAGCGCCGTTCCTGTATCTCATCACAAGCGGATGATGATGCTTCTTTGGATTTGGGAAAGTTGCATCTTGCGCCTCTCCCCGATAGTGAAACGGAAGAAAAATCCTTGCAACGGCGTGTATCTACACCGACATTTGGGGCGCCACGTTCTATTCCACAGGCTACACTTCATTCTTTGGAGAATTTTGCCAAGGCCTATATTCCACGTGTGTCGGCTTCTGGCACCACTGATGTGGAGCAGCATGCAGAAGACGCTAAAAAGAAAGGCGCAAAGAATTCTTTGAATAAGAATTGTTATGCACCTGCTGCGCCGAACCATGCCTTACTTCTTGATACACTTGCGTCTGCACCTGTAGGCCGTTCAGAGTCAACTTTTGCGGAATCTAGCACTACTGTGTCGCAGCTAGTTACGCCTCAAATGTTTTCAATGAACGGTGTGGGGGGTACTAGACGTGGTGCAGTTCTCTACCAACAAGCGGCCTCCACTATTCAACCACACATTACGGCAACTCCACGCATGGAGTCGCGTGCAATGGTCATGCCCCAAAATCCGATACAACAGCAGGTTCCTGTGGTGCTGGTGGCGATGGGTGATGGTCGAGTAACTTACTGCCCCATTATTCCTTCTTCGTATCCCGCTGCACCGCAGATTGTAATGCAGTCACCGCATATGGAGTCGACAGCAATGCCGCAACATCTGCAACGAGGCGTGGTGTATCAGCAGGTTTCACTTTCTCATCCTCAACAGACGTATCCAGGGGTATGGCAGCAAGTGAACCAGCAGTTACATGCACCAAAGTAACCGTATGGCTTGTCTGCCATCTTTTCTTTTTTTCTTTTTTCTTTTTTGGTTTTAGTTTCTGGCGTCAAAGTGAAGAGGCTTTGAGACAGCCATTCTGCCGTTCCCTCTTGGGTGGTGGGGAAAATAAAAAAAATGGTGTGAGTAATCTTCTTGCTGTTGTACACGGGAGAAGCAAGATAAAAAAGTAAAAACGGCCACCACCACTAGCAGTCAAAAAAAAAAAGTGGGGGGTTGATTGGGGGAGGCGTGACTGGGGAAAAGGTATGTTATGATGGATAAGAATAAGCAAAACAAAAAAAACGTAAAAAAAAAGCAGACAAGTACGTAAAAGGACACACACAGAAGAAGCAAAAAGAAAGGGGTAAAACAGTTCATATATGCTCGTGCGTGACCTTTGTTTTTATTGGTGGGAGAGATACAGCGAGATTGCGTTGTAAATTGTCATTTTCAGGTTGTGGTTGTTGTTGATCGTTTCACACACCATTTATCCTTCTACGGCTCGTGTCGTCTGAGGTGTGCTGGTATTTGTATGTGTGTGTGTCTGAGTGAGAAAGGGAGGCACAAAGAATGTGGGTGAGGATGTGCATGTATAAACATTCTGCCGTGATCAGCGGCGCTCCGCTGTTGCACCACCACCATCACCAACATTCATGCCAAGCTGCCGTAACCTGAACGCTTGGCCCAAGAGGATGGACGACAGCACGGCGAAATTGATAGGATGAAGGAAAACGGAAGGAGTAACGCGAATCAATATATTGGTGAAACGAGGGTTAAAATATTTATTGAGGTATATATGTATATATGGTCTCGGTGTGTTTCTAACTCTTTGTTCTGTTTTTTTTTTTATTTTACTTTTCGTTTGACCTATTTTTTTTTACTTTTTTTTGGTGGTAGCATGGACTAGAACATGCTTTGTTTTGGTGGTTGTACCATCGGGAGATGGCCGTCTGTGTGTCTCAGCACGTGTGTGCTAGAGAGAAAAGAGAGAGGAGGGCGTACTGAGGGAATGGGACAACTTATTGTCATTCCTGTTGTGCTTCTGTACTTCCTTTCCAGCAGCTTTGGGCCACCGTTGGCGTTGAACATTTTGCTTGTTGTCATTTTGCGTGTTTTTTTTTTTTTGGGTTGTTGGTGGGTGTTCCTTGTTGTCGTGGCTGCGCCTGTTGGTATTGCTGTTGGGCCTCTGGAAATACAAACAAAAAAAGAAAACGCATAAAACGGATGGAGGCAAACGATAAAATGCGGTGGTGCGAGTGCGCGTGGGATGGATGACGTGAGAGTGAGAGGGAGTTCACCAATGCGGCGTCAATGCCCTCATGATGTATGTGTGCATGAGCTGTTTTTTTTTTTTTCCTCAGCGTTTATTTTTCTTTTCTTTTCATTTTTTTTGTGCGTCTTCTTGTTACAATGGAAGGTGATGAGGAGAAGGGAAAAACGGTTCTGGTAGAAAATATCTCTGCGTGTATACACGTCCTCTTGGGGGAAACAATTTATGCTTTGTTTGGGATTCCAAAGAAAGAAAAAAATACAAAAGGGGATAAAAGGGAAGAAGAAGAAAAAACTGATGGCGTGTATGTCCTTTTTTTTTTTTTTATCTCCGCGCCCCCTCCTTTTTTTTTTTCTTTTGTGATTGCATATGAAGAAAGACGGTTACTGTGCGTACCATCTTTTTTGGTCTGCCCTCTTCTTTCCGTTGTTTGATTATCCTCTCCTCTGTGAATGGTATGTGTGTGTTTTTGTTTATGCTCTTGTTTCCAACTCCTTCCTTCATGAGATATATATGCGTATATATATATATATATATATTTCATAAATAATAACATTACTGTTTCCGTTCTTCTTTTTTTTTAATTGTGTGTGCCTGTGTGCGTTTGCTTTTTTCCCCGCCCTCCACTCCCTTCTTCTGGTGCTTTTTTGCTTTCTCTGTCTCTGTGTCTGGCGCTGTGCTCACCGGCTTAGAGAGAGGTATTTGTGGGAAAACTGATGTCTGCCTTGTCTTTTTTCTTCTGTTGTTGCTGCTGCCGCGGCGCCCCTGGTCAGGTGGGGGGAGGGGAAGTGGACAAGATTTAGCAACGCGCGCGCACACACACACACACACGGCGCTTCACACCCTTGTGGTGTGACAGAGACTGTTTGGTTGTTGCTGTTTTGTTCAGGGGTGAAAATAGTTGACCGTTAAAACGTTTTATACAAATCCCAGAAGAAGAAGAAACAGAATTAAGGAAGGAAAGAAAAAGGATAGACGGAGCGAGCGAACGAGCGGGATAAGAGTCAGTACGTACGGTCTACATTTCCCTACTATTCTTCTTTTTTTTTTGCATTAGTTTCTTTCTGTGTGTTTTGGCTTAACTTGTTTCCTGTAGTGGTTGGTGCTAGTACGTAGCTTTTGCTCTTGTGTTACACCTGCTTGGCTCATAGCACATCAATCAGGAAGGCGTACGCGGAAATTTGAACGAAGAAAGAAAGGGAGCATTTGGGTACATCAGACGCTCTCAAAGACAACATAGAGAGGCATAGGCATATACACCTTTGTCACGCAGTCCTGGGCACCGCAGTGGAGACAACCACGAGGTGGGTGGTGAAGTTGCAGCATGAACATTCGTGTCTCCGGGAATTTGCAAGGTCCCACCGTCGTGTTTATCGCAGGATGGCCCGATACTTCGGAGGTATTTCGTGACAATATCATGGCGGGGCTGGCGTCACGCTACCGCCTCGTTGGGATCACGCTTCCCGGATTTGATTATCAATCGCCTCAGTTGCAGAAAGTGAAAAGATGTCAGGAAATTGAAGAGGTGGATGGAAATGTGACGAAGTCGTCAAAAATGGATTTTCTTTGTCTTCCACGAATGGGGTACTCATTTGAGGAGCTTGTCGATTTGTTTGAGATTGCCCTTTTTGCGGCGATGGAGCATCACCCCTTCGAAAGACCCATTCTCGTGGCGCACGATTGGGGATACGTCATCGCTCGTGAGCTATTACTCGTACGACCATACTTTTTTTCACGTGTCGTGTTTTTGGACGGTGGTGGGGACCTTGCTGATCCGTTTCCAAGGAAGGGCAGCGCGTGCGACACTGGCGTTGTGGTTGGTATGTGGTATCAGTGTTGGAAGGTGACGCTTATTCTTATTTACCAAGCGTTCGTCATTCTGGCTTTTCTCATACTCCCCACGTGCGTGGGGAAGCTGGTTCTGCGTTGGTTGCTGCAACTCATGCGTAGACCTCAGTATGAGTACACGCGTCATATCCCAACCCGGAGTCATGAAGCAGACGGGAATGAAGAACTGCTTATGGTTCCTTCCTGTATACATAGGAACACGACGGATTATCCTCGAAAATCGGTGAGGGATTTGGATATCTTCAATGTACTTCTGCACTTTAACAGTGGAGGTGGTGGCCCTGAGCAAACACACGATGTGAGGTCCCTGGCAGCAGCCTTTAATCCCAGCCAATTTTACTACGCGAATGGCTGTAGTTTGTATACTCAACCACCACACCCCAGTGCCCGTGGTATTCATTACACGTGCTATCGGTACCGATCTGCAAATAGTCATAGGAGTTGTGGCTTGCCCAGCAGAACAAGAGCGACGTCTGAAATCTCTTGGAACAGGCTTCCCCTGGCCAGTACCCCGTCACACGATGACGAGGCGGTGCCAGCTCTTGTGGATGTGGATCCTTCGAATGGATGGATTCATCTTCGATACTGGATGCTTTGGGCTTCACGATTGCTACCGAACTCGCAACGTTTTTTTATCCCTATCAGCGTTCCGGTTTTGTTTCTCTACGGTACAGAAAAGACAGTCATGCTGCATTCACAGGAATGGATTGAGTATATTGAGGAAAAGGGAAAACACGATGGTTCACAGGTTGTCGCAGTCCCAGGTGGTCACTGGTTCTTTGCAGAAAAAAGGAATAAAAGGCGAGTGGCGGAGCGAATTGGTGCGTTTTTGGACGCAGACTAGCATGAAGTGGTTAGTGTTTTACTTATGAAAGGGCCATCTATGGAGTACAGAGAGGCATCCGTACATCCCACATGTTTGAAATAACAAAGCACCCACAGTGTAAGATTGAGGGATAGGGGATTAATGGACCTAAGGACCAGCAAACTGTCATGATTTTTTACGCCTTTCTCTTCCTCTCTTGGCTTCATGAGGTTTGGTGGTGATGACTTCTATTGTTGTTGCAGTTCTTCTTGATGGTTTTATGCCCATTGCTGAGCCGTCTTTTCATTGTTGTTGTGTTGCCCCTGCAATCAATTGTTTCCATTGTATTTTTTAGCGATTTTTTTTTTGTTTTGCTTTTTGTTCCGTCCTTTTTTTTTTTTTTTTTTTTCACGGTTTCTCTTCGGTAAGTTTCTTTTTTTTTTCTTTCTTTTTTTGTTTGTTTTAATGGAAACGGCGTGGCACGAGTCACATAGCATTGTGTGGCTATGGTGGCCCCTGATGTATTGGTCTGGGTGTGATTGTGTTTTACTCGTCTAGTAAGGTGTTTTTTTTGTTTTCTGCTTTGTGTGCATGTTGGTATTTTTGTTGTGTGCTCTGCTTTGTTGCTGCTCCTGCTGTCGGGGATGGTGTGCGCTGCAACGTCAACGACGACGCTTGGGTCAGCCTGGCTTGAGCGGCGCCTTGTTGTTTTTGCTAGTGCCGGCGGCTGTGGGTGCGGACGGGGGCTGCTGGTGGGACAAAAAGAAGAAGCATCTGAAGCGGGGGGAGAATGAAAGGAAACCGTTATGTTTGATGCGCGTCTTTGCCCACTCACTTTTACCTTCCAATACCATTGAACTTCACGTTTTTCGTTGATTGGCGGTGGCTGTTTTTGCCTTCGACGATGTTGACTCGTCTGCTGTTGGCTCCTCTACATATCTGTTTCTTCCCTACGCCCCTCCTCCGATGCCAGCAGTAGCTGTGGCAGCACGAGAGAGGAAGTGCGTGGCTGGTATGTTTGGCCGGACGCGTTGTTGCTACTGAACGCACGTACAACTTTCCTTTAAAACAAAAACAAAAAAAAAGATAACACAAATGGATCTTGACACCACCACCGGTGGAGGTGCCGATGATGTGCTCTTCGGAGACGGTTCTGCTTCCACTGTGCCACCCTCGTTGCTCACTAGCGCCCCCGTGATTGACCTTGCGATGCATCCGCTGCTGCCACTTTTTGCTGCGGGTCTCGTGACGGGTGAGGTGGAGGTGCACGAGTATCGCACGACGGAGACTAGGCGGCGACCTATTACGCAACAGTACTTTAAAGGTGAGACCTTGCAGGAAACAAATCCGTACAATCTCCGCATGCACCCTAAGGGCTCTGTATCCGCCATGGAGTTTACCGAAGATGGGAATTATCTAGTGACGGCAAGCAGTGATCGCACTATAAGTGTGTTGGACTGTGTGGCGGAGCAAATCGCGATTCATATTGACGACGGGACTACAAAAAGGAAGATAACAACTCTGACTGGTAATAGGAAAACCAGTAGTAAGAGTGCTCCATTGGCAAAGGTGTCCAAGAAGAATAAGAACCCCCACAAGTTTGGCATCTCTGCACTAAATGTATGTGATGTGAATTTGTTGGCTACAGGTGATGATGATGGTTTGATTGCTATATGGGACATGCGTCAGCGGACGCCGGCTTTTTGTTATCATGAGCATGGTGATTACGTCTCACAGATGATTTACTTCTCCGATATTCAAGAGCTTGTCTCAAGCAGTGGTGATACTTGTCTCGGGGTGTTTGATCTGCGTGGGGGAAAAATCCGTGACTACAGTGAGAAGCGTAAGGATGAGTTGAGCTGCTTTGCGTTTGTAAACAACACAGGGAACAACACAAGCACCTTCATCCCCAGCATTGTGTGTGGAACCCCAAATGGAGGCCTCCCCGTGTGGAAATTCGGTTCTTGGAGACGACCATATGACATTCTCGAGCGGCATCCAGCGGAGTGTGAAAGCATCATCTCCTTCAACAACCCTGATAGCACGTTTAACCACAACATCATCCTTACTGGGGCATGTGACGGTCTGGTTCGTGTGATTCAGATGTACCCTGTGCGCCGCAACCTGTGCCAGCTCAGTGCCAGAGACTTTACCTACTCGCACAACAATTCGATTGGTGGGAAGAGCAGTGGCGGGCACGCCAACACGGCAGTGCGCCGCCAACGAGGTAATGAGGGAATCACCCGAATGCGATTGAGTCACGACTCAGCAATACTCGCAGTCTGCGGAACGGATAATATTATTGACTTTGTTGATGTGCGTTTTCTATCAAATGAGCGTGAGTTGGATACGTTGCGCTCGCAGGCGGAGAAGGGGCACTTGACGGTGCTGAGGGAGATGGAAAAGGAGCGGGAGAAGGAGGAAGAGATGGAAGCAACCGAAACAAGCACCGACGACGACGACGACAACAACGACTGTGGCAGGCCTGTGAAGACCACGAAGAAAACTAAGCGACGACGTGAGGATGAAGAAGACGGGGATAATTTCGACGATGACGTGGACAGCGATGAGGAAGAGGAGGGGGAGGAACCCAAGACGGAGCGTCAGAAGAGGCGGGAGCGCGTCGCTGCGGCGAAGTGGCTTAAGGCTGAGAAGCGAAAGAAGGTGAATTTCTCCTTTGAAAAGCGAAGGCGGCGTGTGCATGGCTTCTTTGGGGACTTGAATTCCTAAAGTACCTCATATCCCTTTTTTTGGGGGGAGGGGGGAGAGGAGGTAGTGCACGTAACAACGAAATAAGACGAGTGAGGCGAATTGGTGTGTGATAAAATAATGAAGGTTCCTGTGGCCGGCGTTTGGTTTGCAGTTGCCGCCTTTTACGACGTTGTTTTGGGTGTTGTTGTTTCCTCTCTATCCTGCTTCACTCCTTCTGCTATCCCACCTGAGTATTGTTTTCTCACTGTGGCTGCCGCTTTTCTTTTTCATTCCTCTGTTGTTCCTGTGGGGTGGGTGCTGCCACCGCAGTGGTAGCTCCAGCGGCGTGTGACGCAATGCCGCCCAAACAAGCAGCTGAGCGCCCCCCCAAGAAGAAGAAGGAGCCTCCAAAGGAGTTGTGCGGCTGCGGCGTAGACACGTACCGCCCGCCGCCGAAAGGAAAAAGGAAGGTAGCACCCATCGAGCATGCGGCTGGCTGCGTTCATCAGCGTACCACCTGCAACGCCTATCCGCACCTCCAGAAGTGTTCCGTCTGTCTCAATCCGTGCAAGTATTGCGCCGGCACAAACCGATGGTGCCCACACTGCTACGAGAACCGCTGCAGAAACATTTACAAACGCGTCGTGCACGGTCACGCAAAGGAAGAGCCGCAGCGAAAGGTACTAGTATCATTTGTCCCCGAGGATGGAGGTGGCGCAGCATCGGCTGCTATACTCCGCAGTGCGAAGGGCTCTTTATCACGCTGAGTGTCCCTTCGCTCCTCAAAGCACCAGCGCAAAGACACATACACAAGGTGAAAGAAAATGGACCTTAGGCGGTGGGAAAGAAAAAGGTAAATACGCGAGGTGTGAAATAAATGAAAAGACCCATGACGCCCGAGAAAACAACAGCGGTAGGAAACAGCGTGAGAGAAGTGTATCTTCTTTCTTTCAGTGTATACGCATACCATGTACATACATAGTCGTCATCAATACGAGTGACTGCCACATTGACGGGCACTGTCAAAAATTCTAGCCTGTGCTGCTCCTGGGCTTGTTTGGTAAGGCAAATCTCTTCTTCTCTTTGTCGCCTACATAACATCAACAGCAAAGTATGCAGTGTTTTTGCCAGCACGGGTCCAATACTTTTTTTCTTTTGATTGTTTTGAAGGAATGTGTTTTTCTTTTGTCTTCTCTATCTGTTTCATTTTGATCCTCTTTTCTTTTTTTTTTCATTCCTTTGTGTAGTTGAGGAACACAGTGTGACTTAGAGGGTTTCCACAGTCACCGAAAGGAACATCTGAGGTTCTCTTACGTGTTGTTGAAGTAATAGATTTAGAGGTGAGTCTCATGTCCGTGGTGCTGGATGTGAATACCATTATGACGGCCCTGTGGCCGTCAGCCAGAGGGAAGGTGACGCGGTCGACAGGGCAGATTCTGGAAATCACTCTAGTCGACAAGGGGACAACGCGATTCACTCATGTCGTCTTTGACCCCACGGACGAGGCGACGTTTTACGCGAGCAGTAGTGAGGGGCTTGTGTATCTGTTTTCTCTTCGCAAGAACGCTGTGAAACTCTTCGCGGCTCTTGAGTATCCAATCGCCTCAATGGCACGTTGTGGCAACGGGGCGAATCCACTGTTTGTGTGTGCAACGGAGGATTTGAGCCTTGTTTGGTTGGATTGCAGGACGAGCCGCATTCTTCAAAGAGTGAAGACACCGCATCTTCACGCTGTTCATATGATGCATGCTCCGGTTGGTTTGGGTTCTTCTTGGTTGGCCACCATTTCGCGAGATGCATTGGCTCTATGGGACGCCACACAAATGGCGTGTCAAGTGCATAGCCACATAACGACAGCAGACGCGATACATGACTTTTTGAGCGTGCACGCCGAGGCGAACCTTCTTTTGACGGTGGAGAATTCTGGAGTCGTCAGGACATGGGACACTTTTACTTTAATGCCAATAAACACCGTAAAGGTTGAGATGCGTCCACGCACAGCAGCGGCATGCCAAAAGTATATCGCTCTTGGATTTTCGAATGCAACTGTCGGTTTCTTGAAAATCCCAGATTTGTCTTCTATTTGTTGTGTTCAGCTTTCTACGGCACCTGCGGCAACGCGTTCTCTCTCAATTATAAACGACGATCTTCTTGCTTGTGAACTAACAGATGGCACCGTTGTTTTTTTGTTGGTCAGTAACTACAGCGTGGCCTTTGCAATGGCTGCATCATGCAGTGGTGTGGCGTGTAGAGGCCCTGCATCTTTTAGCGTATCAGGTCCGTCCTTTGGTGTGTTTTTGCGTGGCAATCAGTTGACTCTCTTTTATCTTCCCATAGCTCGTCAGTACTACCTGCGACGGACAAAGTGGAATGGTGCAGACCCAAATCCGGCATTGCCGCAGCAGCTATATCCCTTTCTGCGGCAAGGAGAGAGCACTCGTGCGACGGGACCCGCAGAACAGGAGCAGAAAAGTATTAGGGACACCACCCTTCCGCGTCCCGCCATTCATCTGAGCGAACAGCAAGTGTCTAAATGGGTAAAGGTGGATCTTCTGCGTCCATCTACTGCAGCTACAGCTGCCAAGGAAGTTGGAAGCCGAACTTGTGTAGCCTCATCCCATAAATTTGAAGCGCCTTTCAAGGGAAGAAAGGCAGGTGCCGAGATGGGTGCGAATGAGATGAAGGAAAACGAACTATCGCAGAGGCCATTCTTGGATAGGGCATCTCGGGCCGCCAACATGAAGTATTTGAAACGTCTGCTTATGAGCTATGGAATGTTTCCAGAGAAATTTCGATCTCTTATTTGGCGGTTTCTTCTGCAACTCTCAGAGCGACGCTTTACGGCCCCACAGTACACTCAGCTTCTCAGCAAAGGGACGCATAGATCAGTTCATTCTCTCTTAAGGCCTTTTCCTTTGGCCAACAAAAAGATGCGAACTGCAATGGAGAATGTCCTGTCAATATTGGCGTGGCATGTGCCTTTTTTTGCTGTGATTCATTTTTTGCCCATGATTGTTTACCCCTTTTTGCAAGTATACGGGGATGACATACAATCGACGGTGGAGGTTGTCCTTGTTGTTTTGTCCAATTGGGGACAGGAGTTCTTTCAATATTACCCGCAACATCCAGTTGCTCTCACCGCATTACTCAACCAGCTGCTTCGTACCGAGGATGCAGAGCTGCACAGCCACCTCGATCAATGTGGAGTCATGGCTGAAGAATGGGGCTGGGAACTGCTGAAATCGTTCGACACCGATATCCTCACCACTGCAGCATGGTTACAAGTGATGGACCACGTCTTCTTCAACAGGCCAATTTGGTTTTTCCTTTTCCATGTACGGTGGCTTGTAAGTCTTCGTGCAAAGCTAATGAAATTGTATGAACATCAAGAGCTTTTGGCCGCTTTTAGCGCAGCACAATCTATTAATGTCAACAAAGTCATTGCGGAAGCCTATGGTCTGTATGGCCGATATCCCACGGGAGATTTGACTGAACCGTATAGGGAACTCCATTCGTTCGTCGACTATGCATATCCTGTTGCATGGAAAATTAACAAGGAGACGATTACCAGAAAGTTGGCGGATTTTCAGCAGTCCCTTCAGCACGAAGGGCAGGAAGCGGAACTTTGCCGTGAACTTCAGGGTATTCGCGAGCAGATGACGGAGGCCGAGGTGCTGGAAGATGTGTTTGTTGAAAAGAGACGTGCTGAATTTGCCGCCCAACTCATCATGGCGAACGATCATTTGCAAAACGAAGTGGCTCGTGAAAAGGAGAAGCAACGGGCGCGTGAACTGAAAAATGTGGTTCGAATTCAGGCAGCGCAAAAGCATCTCCAGCATGCAGACCGTTTAGAAGCGCTTAAGGAGGAACTCATCTCCACGCGCGTTCAAGTTGCCGACCTTGCGGAACTCAGGGAGAAGGAGACAAGGCACTGGAAGTTGGCGGAATCCCTGACAGATCATGAGGTCCGTCGCCTCGAAGAAGCTGCTCGTGAACGCCTTGTAAAGGCAAAGCGGGCCATCGAAGAGGCCGAAAAAAAGAGTTCTCCGCAGTCAGGGGAGGGTGAGAGTGGCTCGATTCCTGTAGTAACAACTCCACCAGTGGTGACGGCAGCGCGGAGTCCCTTAGAGATGGCTATAAAAACTCCACGGACACCTATAGTGTCACGCGGTCCTGTGCAGGTGTACCGCACGATGCAGAGCTGTGCAACTCGTGGAGTGAATGAAACCCATTGGTCAGAGCATCATCAAGAGCGTTTAACAGGTGGGCAGCCACCAACTCCTCCAGCTTTGTCCTCATTTGTGCCAGTTAGAAGTCCCTTATATGATAACCTGTTTGACGACGCTGTGCCTGGGAGTCAGAGCGAGACGAAGTGGCCAACAAACGTTCATGCCCCATCGCAGAGACGGCGACCTTCGAGTGACCATGACGAACACTCGTCTGCAGGAACTGTATTGCTTCGTTCCCGTGGCTCTACGGCCTACCGGTTGCCACGTCCGCCCCATGAAAGACTGAGCATGACACTTGAAAGAGGGCATAGATGACCATAGATGAATCCACAATGGGTTTGTCAAGGGACATTTGCCGAAGCGTGGGTGATAAGAAGAGGGATTGGAGTTGGGGGTGGGGATGTTTCAGCTCATCTCACCTCCCCTAGCCTTGCTCTTTTTATTTTTTATTTTTCTTTCCTTTGTTGACATTTTTTTCTTATTTTTGGTATACACAAAATTTCAGGTAAAATGTTTTGTCACCTTTCCCGTCTTCTTATTTTGTGTGTGTCTTTGTGTTTGCATACTGTCTGTTCTTTCTGATGCAGTTCACTTTAGGGAGTGGCTGATATGTGTGCATCACACGGTATAGCCATTAGACGCAGAGGGAGCACAATTTTTGGAAAGGAGGGGTGAAGAAGAAGATAAACCGCGGTATATTAAGACACAATACAGCATCTCACACTGGCATGAGTGCCACTCTTTCTGTTATCGAATTTGTATGCAACCTGCGTTGGGTGTTGTCGTACGCTGTGCAACGTCTTGATCCTGTGCTGGAGGCGCACTACGCAAACGTCCTTGAGCGTGCTAGACAGGCCGAACGTGATGTTTCACGATCTTATGCCCCGGTAAAGTCTCTGGCAGAGGTGTCTAGTGATGCCCTAGCGTTGGCGCAGGAAGGGATCGTGTACCTGCTCGTGGCTGAGGGTGTACTGGGTCATTGTCCGCCCACTATGCACTCCTTCCTGCTGCGCGCGACGACGTCACCTGACTCCGGTGTGATGAGTACTTCTACGGACGGCAGTGATGATTCTAGTTTGTTCCAATTACAAGGTGCAAGGAACGTGTGCCAGGCTCATTTCTTGTGCATCCGCTGGCTTATTGCGGAAGGGCTTTTGACGGAAGAAGAGTTGCTAGATTCTCTGGGAGGTAAAGCCGATGCTTCAGCGCATGGAGAACAAAGCCTTTTTGATCTGCACCTTTCTATAGCAAAAGGCCTTTCTACTGGATGTTCTTTTGCTCTACAAGCGCATGTGTTACTCACACGATCCCTCATCTTACATTACTGCTGCTCACTTCTATCAGTGAATGATATCGTGGCGCACGTCCGGTTTCTGGATCCCACGTGCAGGGGAACCTTAGAAAGTATAGAAGACACGACTTTTGTTTTGGATCTCTCATCTGCTTAAAGTAATGCACGAGAAAAATATTATAGATGGTGAGCTGTACCAAGTTGCAGCGAATGGAATTAGAGATTCTTTCTACCACACTGTGCAGAGTGGTGTTGTTCTTGGGCTTGCTGTACATTTTTACAAGCAAGCTCTTCTCCCACTGACGCGTGTCTGCACTAGCGCAGGGGATAGCAAGACAGCCTCACATTGTCAAAAAGGTCGGCTGCAAAACTGGGGTTCTGTGTTGAGTGTATCGGAAGAACTTGGATTATGGCCATGCCTTTACGCAGATGAAGTGGAACAGTATGGAGCCGTCGTACTTCAGTTGCATGTGCTTAGGTTTGTCGAGGAACTTTTTGCGGTGCTTGCGACACAGGCAGAAGACTCACAAGAACGTGGGGAAAGTGAGCGAGGGCCACCCGTTAGCCAGTCTATCACCTCACTGCGTGTCGACCGCGGAGAGGATGTTGATTGTATGCCTCTGACGGAAGTGCAATCGCAGGATGTTATGGATTCAGTGTGTGAGAAGGAAAACGAAGAAGTCAATTTGAACAAGTACCCTACAGAAAAAGGTGATGGCACCAGTAGTATGTGGGACGGAGGCGAGGTGAATGGTGGGCCTTCATCCAGGAGCAGTAGAAGTTATCCCTCTGCTCACAGCCGACGTCAGTACGATGTAATGATGGCGAGCCTGCAACTGCATGAGGCGGGCAATGTGGTGTTGGTGCCTCCAAAGTCTAATGGCAGTCCACTGAAGTTATGTCCCTCAACATATTCAGACGCGCCAGGAGTTGTAGTGGCAATTACAACATCATCTACGTCCAGTAACGCCGGGTATGTTTTATCTAGAACCCCTTCACAACGTTTCACTGTGGAGTGCAGGTCGTTGCCCGAAAAATGCCCAACGACGGAGTTGGTTGACTTCTCTGTGAAGCATACGGATGGAATTATGGAAGGTGATAAGGTGGTCAGCGTTAAAGAGCCAATCGTTGTGAATCCTTTGCATTCGTTCTCCACATCCAACGAGCAGAGTGCGACGGTTTTACCTCTTTCCGCCTATTCCCCGACTGCCACTGCCGGTGCTGCAAATATCCTGACTTTCAGCAATGAGGAGCTTCATCCTCCGCCTTCGATGGAAACAGTACTACGAAGAGCCTGCGATCGGTACGATCCTATTTTGTTTTCAGGTGAGAGAAAGTTGGGCATGTTGTCTCCTTTGACAAGCACCATGATGGATAAGCATAATGGTGTGAGAACGGTGGCATCTTGCACGACGACAGAGAGTTCATTTCCTGTCAATTTAATCGGGAGGCTGGGTGCTCTGCACTCGAGTAGAGAGATGACGAGCGCCTTTACTGCTGCGAGCTTATCGCGTCCCCATTCACCCCCACAATGGCAAGAGGAGGTGGAGAGTCAGGGTGTGTCTCCCATTACTCCTGATACTGGAACAGAGCAGAGTGTCGTACCTTCCCAGACAGTTCTAACCTCAGCGGAACTGCAACGTTGCACTTTTCTGATGAGACAAAACCCACAACATCGTTCAAACGTGCGTGAATTCCGTGAGACTGAACTAAGGGACCTGATGCAAGATTTCTCGGTAGTGGATCCTTCACTCCTCTCAGGTACCTCTGATCGTCACTCACTTTTACTGACGCTTGAAAAGCAACAGACGCTAATTCGATGCTTAACAAGTAGACTTGAGGCAATGAAGAAAGACAATCCTTTACGGCATGACGATGCTTGGTCAGCGACTGACGGGGTTTCTACTGTCAGCGAGGGGCCGGATCCAAAACGTTTGCTTCGTTCCGACGCCGATTGCCGCACGGATGATAGTGGGCAACGTGCTGAAACTGATGTTTCTTCAGTCCCAGATGTTTTCTTGGATAGCGAGAGATCTTTTTATTATTACTAAGGAGCGTCACCTTGAAGCCTAGAGAAGCTTGACGCCACTAATGTATTTGGAATATCTTTGCTTTGTTCTTCTTGGATAGTTGGGTTGGTGTTTTCTTGTTCTCTTCGTTTTGTTTTGTTTTGTTTCCTGTGTTTATGCCTGTTTTTTTTTTTGAATTCTTCTCCGTGCGCAAGAGTTACCGCCAAAAGGACGGATTTTCACCTAGAAGACGTGTGTGTCTTTTTTTTTTAGGGGGTAGGCGGATAGTGAGCGGGGTACCATGTCTCTCAAGTCCGTAGCACCAGTAGAGTGTGCGTCTGCGGGAATCACCAAGGGACACCATGTCGCGAGTAAAGGCTTTATTGCCTGGCTCCTAATCCTCATGGTGTTTGCGATGTATTTTCTTTGGGCGTTTCTACCTGAGCATTTGCTTGACTGGACCCTGCTCAACTACTATCCTGATAAATATTGGGCCGTGGCGTTGCCGGCTATTCTTGTCATGTCAGTGGTGTACTACTTTTCCATGTCCTTTCTTTTGGTGTTGTACCGGACTAATCCCCTTACCGATGGATTCTCTGTTGCAGACGCGGATGCGAAGGAGGATTACCACAGCCTTGAGACCCTGTCCGATGCGAAGGAGAGTGTTCCCCCACTCACCGAAATCCCAGTGAGTGTGACGAGTCGACTACTGTTCCAGCCGTGGAACTGATGTTGTCTTTTTCACTCTTTTTGCCAGCCGTGTGTAAATTATTGCTCCATGTGTCCTGGATGCAAGTCTTTTTTGAGCGACGGGTGAGGGCCATTGTTTTTTTTTTAATTTGTTATTATTATTTGTGTGTGTGTGTGTGTTGTTGTTTTTTTTTGTTTTGGGTGGGGGGAGGAGACATGCTGAGGTTTTTTCCCCCACTGCTGCCCGCATGATCAACTGAAGGAAGTTTTTATCCAGCCGGAAAAGAAAGGCGAAAAAATAAAAGCAAAGAACAGACAGACGAATGCGACGCTCAATTTATTGGCGGCAGTCAAGGGTTCTTGCGATGTTAATCGACGCGGTCAGTAGACGCCGAGTAGGACTAGAACCCGAGGATGTTTACAGAATTTGCGCCCTCCTCAAAGCAAAGAACGACGCACTGTTGTTGCAGAAGAACCAGCCTTTTCTCTCTGGGCTGCACGCGGAGTACCAAAAGATGGGGCCAGACGCTGTGACACCGTTTCAGCGAACATTTATTGATGGGGTTTTCGCCGCTCTCCCATGTGCTGTTCTGAACTCCTACCCCTGCCGCGTGGAGGATGGAGAAACGAGTACAACGAACTCTGCTGGGATGGCTGTAGCTGGCAAACAGCATCAGAAGTGGTCGAAGGCGATGACGATGGCGACGGCGAGTGAAACTTCTGCAAATGCCCTCGCGGCAGATAATGCAAATGATGCAGTCGTGGCAAAGAGGGACGCGGCGATTCGGTCCGATGAGGCGCTGGCCGTTGAGGGGCGGATTGCTGCCATTTGGGAGGTGGTTCAGGAGTATCAGTCTACCAACTTTATAGGGACTGATGGGACCCAGAAAATTCACAAGCACTGCAAGGCTCTAGAGCTACAGCTTCGTCAGATGAAGCCATTTGAAGTCGCATCTCTAGTAAGGGCACTCGCTATCATTAACTATCAGGACTACACCTTTACAAATCTTATTGCTCGCCGCAGCTGCGAGGTGGCGTCAAAGCTCTCTTCATCCGAGCTGTGCCGAACCTATTTTAACCTGAGCAAATTACAGAGTCATGACTCTCTGGTCGCTTTTGTCAATCAAATTGAGGCTCAAATGGAAAGGTTCCATCGAGAACAGATCCAGTTTGTCGCCATGGCACTTGAGAGGCAACCACAGATTGCTTCTGCTCCTGCACGTATGGCTCCCAAGCTTCTAGCACGGGCTGTGTCCCATTTCTCTGAGAAGGACGGCATACTGTACCATCGAGCATTATTAATTGTGGCTGCGCGTTATAATTTATCACGTCACCCAGCGGTAATGAAAATATTTGAGGACGCCTCTAAACATTTAGAGAATATTCCTGAACGTGATCTACTTGCACTTCTACAGTCTGCCGTTGACCTCAGTATCTCTGCTGGGACTCCAGGACTTACAGAGCTTCTGAGCAAGGTGGAAGGTGTCGTTTGCACCATAGATATTCGTCATGCTGACGCCCTTATGGACATCCTTTCCGTGCTTCCTATTGATACTAGCGGCATTATGGCCAAGTTGATGAATCGACTGGTGACAGACGCAGGCAAGCTGTCGATAACACAGTTAACGTTTATTTTAGACCTACTCTCGAGTTACCCTCCAGCAAAGGGTAACGCATGCGTTGCAGCACTTGCCTTCGCCGCTTCCCTCCGTGCTGAATTTTTTGATAGAGAAGCACTGGAGCAGGTGGTATTGAGCCTCGCCCAGATTAACCTGTTCTCAGACGATTTCTATACACTGGTATTGGTTCTGCAAGAGAGTAAAGGTGGCTTCCGAAGCTTTGACAAGTTGGCTAGTCTGATGAAGTGGTGCTCGCGAGAAGTCGTGCTGGATGTGCGAGGTCAAGACATGATCACGAAAGGAATTTTAAGCCTGGCACCCACCATGAATGATGAAGAGCTTGCTGAGACTCGTAGGCTTTTGACGCAGCTTGGTGTGAAAGACAAGAATGTTCATCAAATGATATTTCGCCGCGCCAAACAGTTGCAGCGCGAAGCAGGAAGTCGTTGGACTCGGCGTGGTTACACCAATGCCGCTGATGACTTCACATAGCGTCTCTTTGGAGGGGGTTACCGTTAACCGTGTGACGTGTTTCCCGGCACCAAGCGTGACTTTTGCCCTTGCTGTTTGTTTGTTCGCTTCATTATATATATTTTTTCTATAATTTTTTCCCTTTTGCCTTGCACGACTATTGGCCGTCTATCTTAAGTGTAGCCTTCGCATTCTACACTTGTTGTTGTTGTTGTTGTTGCTTGTTGCTTATTGCTTATTTATTTGTCCGTGCTTGACTGGTTTTACCTTTGCCGCAAAACACCACCATTAATCTGGACCTTTTATTTGTGAAAAGAAGACTCTAGGAGATGCTCAGTGCCCTCTCAGGGGCTGCTCCAGCCGCTCTTGCCACCACAGTGGCCGTAAGACCGGCTCCGCTTGATCACATATTCCAGCGCTGCAAGCTGAACCTAGTGGAGTTTACGGCGCAGGACATCTATCAGGTGTGCACAACGGCGTACAATATGGACACCATTGGCATGACACAAGACCCGGACTTCATGCGAGGCCTCCATGATGCCTTTCGCCGCTCCGACCAGACAGTCCTCTCACCTTTTCAGGCGAACCTTATCGCTGACACCTTCCGCAAGGTGGGCATCATCAGTTCACCGAAGGAGGTGGCTGTACCGGAGGAAGAGGCTGTATCACCAGAGTCGCTCATTATGGTACTCCGTTCCATGAATATCATGAAACAGCGTGATGAACGCAAGATGAACACGGTGCTGAAGCTGATGTTTCCGATCCTTGATGAGTTTAGCCCAACGCAGCTTTCGCTTACAGTCACAGAGTTGGCACGCCTGAAGTGCCAAAGTACGGATTTTCTTGGTAAGCTGGCAAAACGCATCATTGAGTTTAGTGATGATTTGAGTCCGCTTGATATATCACTCACCGCTATGAGTCTTGCATACTGCCCAGGGGTATCGCACACCATTCTTCGCCGCGTGTTTCAAATAGTGGAGGAGCGCATGGGTGAATTTCAGCCAGAAGATTATGTTAATGTTCTTTACGCTCTAAACGCTCTGGGCCCAAAATTTTTAATGATCTTCCGTCGTTTGGTGGAGTGTGGTTTAGAGCACGTAGAGAACATGGATGCGGTAACGCTCACAAACTACCTTGTATGCTTTACAACAATGAATTACAGGCAACTTGAACATGTGGAGATTTACGCAGATGCTCTCGTAGAAGTTGCAACGGATCTTTCAGAGAAGGAACTGGTTCAGGCGTTTATTGCGCTGCAACGCCTACATCTACTTAGTGACACTATGTTTGGTACAATGGCATCGTGTGCAATGCGGTATGCAGCGAAAATGGATCCGCGAAACATTGCACCCATTATAGATATCTGCAGCACTGTTCCGCACCCTTCTGGGCCCCTTATGAAGGCTCTTTTGGACCGTGCCATGGAATGTACTCGCATCCTATCACCAAACCAGCTTGGCGACATTCTTAACCTTATCGGACTTTATCCTCCAGCGCGAGAGCATCCACTCGTGCAAATGTTTGGTAAACAGGCCCGACTTCGGCTTGACTTAATGGGACCTGAACCTCTTGCAGGTGCTACGCGCGGTTTGGCCAACCTTGGCTACGCCGATCCTGAGTTTTACATTCAGGCCGCTGAAACAGGTTTTCGTTACGGGTTTAAGGACTGGTCTTTGCTGGAGCCCATCCTTATGGGACTCAGCATTACGGGTCAGTGTCCACCGTCCATGGTGCGGGTGCTCGGTTCCCATCTAGCACCAATGGCTCGTTCAATGAGCCTTTTAGATATTGAAAGGGCAAATCGTTACATGAAACGTCTTGGATGTGAAGATGACTTTGTGTACAAGGCCATGGCTTCGCGTGTGCTACAATTTGTAAAGGATATTACGCCGGATATGCCAGAGGAATTACAGATCCTACTTCAAAGAGGTGCAGTAGAGCCTAGCACTGCACCTGGTTTGATTTAGATCTTGCTAACTTCTGACCTCAGTGGTATTTTTTTTTATTATTTTCGTGTCGTCCTGTGGTATATGCGTGTGCGTAGATATCCTTGTGTGTGTCTCAACGAAAAGGAGAGGGAGGAGGTTACTGGAAGGATAAACATGTTTGAAGTTTGGTTGTGATGCGGCGTATGTGCTTGTTTGTTTGTGTGTGTGTGTTGATGCTCGATATTATTTGTGCATATAATATAATATATAATGGTGTACCTTGTATTGCATGTCTTACTCTTTATTTATTTATTTAATTATTTTGTTTATTGTTTGCGTGTTTTTTTTTAATCTTTCACATTATCTTACCAGCGACAGTGACGCTTACAGAAATATTATTTGCCTCCAATAACTTCCCTATAGGCATCAGATTAAGTGGAAGAATAAGAAGAAAAGCGAGGGAAAATGTATGCAGGTTCGATGTTCACTTTTTACAAGGACCCCTATTGCAAACTTCCTGTTTTTGTGATGGGAGGGCGTGCCCGACGCTGCATCTTGTGGATCGGGGGGCAGTGTGAGTCTTTCCTCACCTTTGGCTACTTCCCAGAGCTAGTGAAAATGCTTGAGGGTGAGTGGTTGTTCGTGCAAACAGAGCTCGCGAGTTGCCGCGTTGGGTTTGGGGCACAAGACCACGTTCACGATGCTGAAGATGTGGACGATCTCCTCGAAATCCTTGTGAAGAAACATGGTATGGAGGAAGTTACCATATTCGGGACAAGTACGGGGGCTCAGGTGGTGTTTGAACTACTTGAGAATGGCCGCAACGCCCAGTTCATTACGCGTGTCGTTCTCCACGGCGTTGTATGCGATCCCGAGATGCCACTTTTCACGCCGAAGGGGGAGGCCGAACGAAAGGAAATTGTTACAAAGCTTCTCGAGGAGGGTCGACATGAAGACTCCCGTGCGATGGTAAATTATTACGATATCCCCATCACACCTGCCCGTCTCTCCAGCGGGGGATTTCCGACACTGCAGGAGGCTGTATGGTGCCCCTGCTTCCGCGGCGATACGGAAACGCTGCGAAAGTCACTCGGCCTGGTGAAGGTGCCGCTGCTACTCATGCTGGCACACCATGCGCAGTACAAGCCTACTGCTAAGGAGATTGAGCGCGTGATGCAGCTTGCCAAGGAGTACACTGATTGCCCACACGTCACAGTGGCCTATTTCAATGATACCTGTGACGAGCGGAGACGTGTGCTAAAGGCAGCGGAAGCTGAACACGTTGAGGCCATTGTGCAGTTTATCTTCGAGGAGGAAGAGAAGCGCAATAAGCAACTGGCACATCAGAAATTTCAAGCTGTGGAGAACGAAAAAAAACGGAAGTCAGTGCTGCAGGCCTCGGCTTTTGCGCAAAATATAATTAAACCTACTGCAGTGTAGTTATGTTTGTACGGAGCACTCATTGTTTTTCCACAATGTAAATTCACTTGACGAAATCCCTTTATCCCTCCTTTCTTTTTTTTCTTTTTTTTTTTTTCTTGACAATGAGCTGCCCATCCTTGTGAACTGTACTGAGTGTCTTCCCGTGTATGATGTATGTGTGCGTTTCACTCCCCGAGCGGAAAGGGACACGTCGCCAGAAACGGATTCACATGGGCGGAATTATTACTATATATATATATATATATATATATTTGTATTAGGGAGTTCTTCTCGCTTCTTGGATTTATGTTTTGCATCTCTATTGGTATTCGTTTCTTTTTTCAAACCTTTGCCTGCTTCTCCGTTGTCTCCATGTCTCACTTTTTCTCTTACTCCCTCTTCGGCTTTGAGCCAACAAGAATGGCTGGGCAGTTGAAGCGTGTGCAGAAGATGTCTTACGCGACTGGTGATGCACCCACAACCGTCCATAACTCCTCACAGAGCAGCAGCGGTGTTGACTGCCAGTGTGAGGAGGAACTGCAGTCGGCGACGGAATCGCCGGCTGTGTCGCATTATCCGTTAGGCTCGTGGGAGCGTCATCTGTTGGAGGAGCGACTTCGGGCCATGAAAGACTACGAGCGGGAACGATTATTGCAGGAGGAGCTAAATAAAGAGTGCACCTTTCAGCCCCGCTTGGGTATATCACGCGGCTATGAGAATGAAGTACACGGGAATTTTGCCTCCGCGGACTACAAACAACGACATGTGCCTGTATTTGAGCGTCTTACAAACCTTGCGAAGGAGCGTGAGGCCCGACTAGCGTTGATTGCTGAAGAAAAAAAGCGGAGTGAAGAAGAAGCATTGCAGCATGCTTTTCGCCCACGGGTGAACTCCGTTCCCGAGCAGCATGTGCCGTTTGCCTCAGATCGGACGAGGATTCCTGTAGAAGAGAGACTACTGCACTATGGAAAGTCCGTTGAGCAGAGTCGTCGTCTGTTACAGCAACAGCGGCAGCAAAAGGAGATGGAAGAATTGCGTCAAAAGGCCACGGTCCGGCGCACCCACAGCAATGTTTCAGGAGAGAAACCCCAAAGTGACATTGCGAAGCGTTCTAAACGGCTTCTTATAGAGCGTGAGACGCAGCGTGCGGTGGCGCAGCAAGCCCTGCTCAAGGAGCACAGCTTTTGTCCCAAGGTGTGTACCATGTCTGACGCCATTGATCGTACGTTGAAGGCGAATAAAAATGTGCGTGATCGGGGTTTGGCTCTCTATGAGGAGGGTATGCGCCGTCAACAGCAGCGTCATGCAGAGACGGTGCAGAGACAAATAAAAGAGTCTAACGGCTTGCACAAGCCTACCACCAACCCGCTTACGAAGAGCTGGATTCACCATGGACAACATAGAGGCTTATTCCAACAAGATTTTATTAGACGACAAAAGATTTACCAGCGTGTAAAGGAGGAGCATCAGCGAAACCTTGTCTCTGCTCTTGAACAGAGTGAACGAGCAGAGGTGCCGCGGGTCAGCCAGGAGATGATACAGCGACAGGTGGAGCGACTTTATCTGGGTGCGCAGGAGATTCGAGCAGAGGCAAAGAAACGCATAGAAGATAATATCAAGTCTCGCGAGTGCCCCTTCCGCCCTCAGTTAGCACCTGGAACCGCCTACGTTATTGCCCGCACACAACGCGAAGAGGATGTGGTGAAACGTCTCGCGTCTGCTCCCCGTGGTCGCTACGCTCGGCATCACTCTTTTTTTGAGACGACGTCTGTAGAGGAAAAAGAAGAGGATGGAGGGAGTCTCCCGCGCAAGTCCAAATGTGTCCACCCTGATGAGGCTGCCGAGTTTTATGATCGACAAAGGCAAGCCATGGAGGATCGAGAGATGCAACTACGCGAGCAGAAACAGCGCTTAGCGATGGAGGAGCTTTGCGCCTGTACATTTCGTCCGCGGACGTGCACAGACGAGTACTTGCATCGACGTCAAACACAAGCCACCCGTGAGGCGGCGCAGCAGCCTGTGGAAGCACGTGTGTCAGGGGTGTCGGCGTATTTGCAACGCCAGTCCGAGGCGAGGCGGCGGCTCAGGGAGCAGGAGTCAAGGTACAACAACCTTGGGCGGGGCCTCCAGTGCAACGGAGGTAACAGCACCGTCATTACGCCGTTTAACTTATCTAGCGGACGTGGAACGCGTCTTCACAGGTTAAGTTCGAGCTGGGATGAATTGAAGACGAGCGGTGGAGAGGAAGATGGTGGCCACTATCATGTCGATCCCTGCAGCAAGAACGGAACTTTTATGGCACTTCACGAGAAACTTGCAGAGACTTCTTCTAGGCCTCGTATGCGATGAGGAACATTTTTTTTTTTTTAAGGATGGTGAGGGGGAATAAAAATGGGGCAAGAAAGAGAAAGAGAGAGAGAGAGAAAAGGCGAGAGGTGCACATTCCTTGGGGTAGCTCTGGATGCCTTTCGTGTATGTTGTCCTTTTCAGTCAGTCAGTATTCTCATGTTAGTTTGCTTTGACTTCCCACTGTTTTTTTTTTATTTCTTGCCTTGAGTGCTTTCAAATGTAGCTGCGAGGAAAGTGACTCATTTTTGTGTTTTTTTTTGTTTCTCGTTTCTCCTGTCACTCTCTTGAACATATGACTATAATACACTAGTAACGCATGGCAACGCTCTCACAGGCCCGACTTGCTGGATGGGCCTCACGTTGGCTGACAGATGAACTTGTCGCACTGTCCAAAGCGGGCAATTGGGAAAGCGCCATGACCACATTGACGCAACTGCAACAGGCAAACATAGTGGAGAGCAATGTTTTTCACTACACCACCGTAATTAGTGCTTGTGGTCGGTCAGGAAAGTGGGAGGCGGCGATGTCTGTCTTTAAACACATGGTGAAGAACGACGTGAAGCCGAATGTTTATACTTACACGGCTCTTATTAGCGCATGTGCCGCTGCACAAAAACCGGACGTTGCGCTTCGGATGTATGCTCACATGAGACTGGCAGACGTTGCCCCAAATGTGCGGACAATGACGGCACTGGTGACTGCATGCGCCCGTTCTGGGCAATGGGAGCGGGCCAGAAAAATTTTGCGAGAGTGCGATGAGCTTTGCATCGCACCCAATGTCTTTACATACACCGCTGCAATAGAAGGATGCCACCGTGCGGGAGCTTGGAAACCCGCAGTGGAACTCCTTAACGAGATGCGCAACCCTCTAAACGTTCGTCCTAACGAGATCACATACAACACAGTCCTCGGGGCCTGTGCTGCGGCTTCCGCCCATGCGCCGGCGCTAAAGGTCTATGCAGCCATGGTAAGTGATGGGTATATGCCAGTGTCGTATACAAAGACACTTTTGACAGAGTTGTTTAAGAACACCGCTCTGGACGGACTAGCGGATGACTTGCAGGTGCGCAAGAGTAAATGGCGTGATGCAAATGCGCCAGATTCAGATCCTGCTGTCATCTTGGAGCTGTCCCGTGAAGAGGAAGCCAAGGAAGCGTAATAGACTGAGGCAGGAAAGGACACTTATTTCTTCGAAGATGCTGCGGGAGCGGATAGAAATTAGTGTAAGTGTGAGGAAGGGAAGAATCCACACGAACAAAAAAAAAAAGAAATGGTGTGGGGCTAGTGAAAAGTAACCTCTCTCTCACTTTGGTTGTGTTGACTGTTTCTTTCGTATTTTTTTAAAAAAATGTTAATTGAGGGCGTGTTGGTGCATTGCCCCCTCAGTGACGGGGAACGACGTTGACCACAAACACATCATTCTCCTTTTCTTTTGCCAATGGTGTGGTTTTTTTTTTCTTTATCAACATTATGACATGGCAAAAGTGTGGGGGAGTTGTGGCGGTGCGGCGAACTATGAGGAGCGGCGTAGGCGAGTTGGTCTGGGAGAATGCCCATACCGCACGCGAAGTGCGAGGTGTGGCTTTTCTTGGTATACCACAGGCAACAGACCCGGGTTGGGTAATGCGAAAACATGCGCTTCTTCGCGCAGAGTACCCGCAAAGTGCGCCGCCCCCAGCCACCGCAATGGAGGAAGTGGTAGAGGGAGGAAATGGAAATGCACTGATGCTTTTACCAACGGCAAAGCCGCGTGGTGAAAGTGAGGTGCCCATGACACAGAAGCGTGCGCGTGGCGAGGATGCTGTTATCTCCATCGATCCAAAGGTGTTGAAGAGCCGCATAACAGCCGTCTCCACCACAGCGCCAGCGGGCGTGCAAGATGATGAGACGTATGTGCCGCCTTCAACGTGGAAATTGTCAAAGGTGTTGGTGGGACACCGAGGGTGGGTTTGGTGTGCCGCGGTGGAGCCAAATAACTCATGGTTCGTAACAGGTGGTGGTGATGCTGTGGTGAAAGCCTGGGATCTGACGACGGGGGCGCTTAAACTCAATCTTACAGGGCACAAGGAGGCTGTGCGGGCTGTCTCGCTGAGTACGCTTTCACCCTACATGTTTAGCGGGAGCGACGATCACTCAGTGAAGTGTTGGGACCTTGAACGCAATGAAATTATACGGGACTTTCATGGACATAAGGGTTCAGTTCACTGCGTCGGCGCACATCCTTCGCTGGATATTGTTTTAAGTGGTGGAAGAGATAAAACTGTGCGAGTATGGGACATACGCACTCGCTCATGTGTGCACATTCTTGTGGGTCACAATGACAGTGTCATGTCCCTAGCAGTACAGCAGGCCGATCCACAGGTCATTTCTGGTGGAAGCGACGGCATGATTTACTTGTGGGACATCGCATCTGGACGTGCCTTTACTCGCCTGACGCGTCACAAGAAACCTGTACGAGGACTTGCTATCAACCGTCAAGGAACATTGACCTCCTGTGGGGCCGACCATATCCGTGTCTGGTCCCTTCCGAAGGGGGACTTTCTTTTCAACGCATCTGCGACTGCCGCTGGTGGGAGTAACAAAGATGAGGACGCGCCTGGGTGCCGCTGGAGCTGCTGCGCCTTTAGCCCTCGCAATGTGCTTGTGGTGGGGAGCCAGGAGGGAAGATTGGCATTTTATGATTGGGGACGTCCGCGTCGTCCGCCGTATCAGCTGGCTAAGACAAAATCCATTCCAGGCACACTCCCCGGTGAAGGTGGCATTAACGACGTCGTGTTCGATGCGTCAGGGTCACGCATGATCACTGCGGAGAGTGACAAGAGCGTAAAGGTTTGGCGATCCAAAGAGTAAAATGACAGACGGGAAAAACAACAACAAAGGAACGATGATATTGAGAAAGGTGGATGATTTTCTTGGTTTAACCTGTTTGTTGCCCTTGTTGCCTCCTTCTTTTCAATTGCGTGGCCTTTGTTTCTTTTTGTTTTTGTTTGTTTGTTTGTGTGTGTTTTTTTTTGTTTTTATCATCTTCCTCCTTACAGAAGATGACTGCGTCAAGCAATCCTAATGTGCTTCACGTCCTCGTCGTCGGTGATACGGGCGTAGGGAAGACGCTACTTTTGCGGCGCCTGCATCAAGTGGCTTTTCCGGGTGAAGACGCCTTGGCCTCCACATGGGGCCCTACTACTGGATTTCATGTGGAGGTGGTTCGTAACACCCACCAGCAAGGCTCTGCGTTCTCTTCAAGTGGTCAAGTTGCGGCACCCTGTGTTGCATTTATTGAACTTGGTGGTAACCGGAATTTTGGTCCCAGCAGTCAATTTCCCATTGGTCTTATGTCTTTTGATGGTGTCATTTTCGTTTACGACGAGCAGAATGCCAACAGTGCAATCGGGCTTAGTTATTGGTATGACGATTTGAAGAGTTACGGCATTGTAGGGAATAACGGGGGTGCTAAAGTGATGCTTCTTGAGGTGGCGTTGTCGCCGTCAGTGCTGAATCCTTCAAATGTCACCAACAACCTTCCGGATGAACTTCTTGGGGCGTATCTGCAGAGAAATGTCAATGAACCTTCGCTGTGGAGGCGACTTGTGCAAAAAGTACGCGGCTCAGCTGTCCGGTGGGTGGGCACATCGCGGCTGCGTGTTAGAGACTTTCAACAACACCAGGGCAGCTTTCGTGTGCGGGTCGTTGTTGTACTTTATTACTGGGCGGCAAAACTTGAAAACGTGTTGCTTTTTTTAGTGGCTGTGATCCTGTTTGGACCATATCAGCAAGCTGTTCGACTGCGATGTCCATCGGTGGCCGAATCCTTGATGATGATATCATCGGATGTTCGTGGCACCCAAACAGTCTTGTCGTGTCCCCTATTTGACCAACTGGCGTTTGAGGCATCGGCTCTGGAGAAACTGATGTTGTTTGTTGATTCACTGAGGCATGACTAACATTTTGTTGTGTGTTTCTGTGCTTACTCTCTCTCTCTCTCTCTTTACTCAAAACCTTCTTTCTTTGTGTTGGAGGTGTTGTTGTTGTTTTGTTTTTTTTAAATATATGCCGTCAATACACATATGTAGAGCTACACACGTGTATGTGGATGTTTTTGTTTTGTCGTTGTCTGGTTTGTTTCCTCTTTCCTTGCCTCTCATGTCTTTTTTGTTTGTTTGTTTGTTTGCAAGTTTGGGAGGACGAAACGAATTGGGCCCTTGTGGTGGAATCCCAGGCAATTAGGATTAGCTGCAAGAGGATGAACTCCGGTTTGACAGCCTCGTCACGGGTGTCGCCGGAGCTCGCTTCCATCATTGCATACATGGGGCAACATGTCCCGCTAGCTCTTGTGGCGGCCAGTCCCTCTGCCCGATTTGAGGCGGAGCTTGTCGGGTACGTCATCGGGAATGTTCATGTTTCGTGCCGTTTTGGCTCTGCCCGTTGCAACGGGCAGAGCCAAAACCGGGAGGAGTTAGTCCTCAAGGTGGGTGTTTCTCGAAGCTTTGATCTACTGTTCCTCAACCTTTGGTGGTTCGAGCGCCATCGGGCTGTCTCGCTTGTGTTAGATCACATTGATAGACAGAACTTCCTGTTGTTTCAACGTTTCAGTAAATGTTTGAACCTGCGGGAGGTGAAGTTGCTCAACTCTGTCGTAGCTTGTGATGTGATGCATGTCATGTCTACGTGCCGTGAGTTAGAGAAACTCACGGTTCGACAGTGCTTCGGTGATGCAGAGGTGAGCCTCTGCGGGGTGACGCCAATCCTCAACAACCGTGCCACAGAGAAGCGTGAGGTCTCGAAGTTTTACATCTCCGGTGTCACAAACCTTGGGGTTTTGTCAAATCTGCGTCACCTCACCCTGTCTAATACGCCGCTGAGTGAAACGATGATGCCATATTTCTCTGAGTGTGTCGGTTTAGAGCGTGTTGTGGTGGATTCATGCCGAGGTCTGAAGTCGTTGGAGTGTTTTGCTTCTCTTCAGCGTTTGACGGAGTTATATCTATTAAACTTGGGCATCACAGAGGAGGGTCTTGCCTCCATTAGTCGATGCACCTCACTGCAACATATACAGCTTGATAACTGCATGAAACTTCATAGTCTTAATTGTCTTGAAACCCTAGTTGGTCTGCGAACGCTTGATGTTTCACGGAACCGAATCTGCGATGACGGAATCAGAAGTTTAGGTAACTGTAAGAATTTGGAGGAACTTCGACTTGTCTCGTTGCGTTGCCTGTGGACCGTAAAGTCGCTTGGGCTCCTTGATAACCTTGCTGAGTTGGACCTCACAGACAACTGCGTCACAAACGAGGGTTGTGCGGCTCTAACGAGCTGTTGTCAGCTTCAGCACCTCAAACTTGCTTCGTGTCGCTGCGTGTCGGATGTGCGTTGGATTTGTGCCTTGACGTCTCTTCGGTCTTTAGATTTGTCAAGAACGTGCCTGAGAAGTCCTGAGCTGCAGGTGCTGAAGGCGTGTCAACAGCTGGAAGAACTCCATCTTGCTTCCTGTGGCGGCGTAAACGAGGCCTCCTTTGTCGAAGGTTTGATATCTCTTAGATACTTGGATCTTTCTGATACTGGCTTAAACGATGCTGGGACGCAACCGCTGCGACAATGTACAGCGCTGACCTTTCTTTCACTGCGGGACTGCCGCCTTGTGACGGATGTGCATTTTTTGGAGCCGCTGAGGAACCTGCTCAGCTTGAATCTGGAGGGCACGGAGGTAGTGGACGCCAGCATTGTCCCGCTGATTCACTGCAAAGAGTTGGAGTTCCTTTCACTTCGTTATTGCCTTTTTTTGACTGATGTCCGTTGTTTGCGTGAATTGAAGGTGCTCAGGTCGTTGGATATTTCTGGCACATACGTCACTGATGAGGGGGTGTCAGATGTCTCGCAGTGCATCTCATTGGAACGGATTAACCTTGGGGGATGTTTCCTCATTACCCACCTTGAGTTTCTTCGTCCCTTGAGTGCCTTGAAACATGTGACGGCAGATCGCACGAATGTAGTGGATGTGACCGGCTTGGGAGGGACCGGGTCTGTGCGGGAGTTATCGCTTGCCGACTGCAAACGGCTGGGGCCGATGGGTCCGTTGGAGGCCCCACGCCTGCTGGATCTTTTGCTGAAAAAGAGCACCATCACTGACGGTGGGATGCGGGGTCTCTTGGTGCACTGTCATTCCCTCCGACGTCTTTACCTCCAACATTGCCCCTTCATCACGGAACTGAGTGCTGTCGCACAACTGCCTTCCCTTACGGAACTTTTGGTGCGGAATATAAAAATAACGAATGAATCTGTTGTTTTTGTGGCGCGTTGTGTGTCGTTGGAAATATTGCTGCTAGCGGAGTGCGTTGATGTCACGGATGTAAATAGTCTCCAACATTTGCGCCGACTGGTAGAGTTGGATCTTTCAAAGACAGGTGTCACCTCTGAGGGAATTGTGGGTCTGGCACGCTGCCATAGCTTAAAGAAGTTGAACCTCAGCGACTGCCGTTACGTCACGGATGTGAACTGTCTTGGAGAACTGCATGTATTGCTGGAGCTTCGTTTGGAGCGAACCAGACTCACAGACAGTGGCATTGTGGGACTATGCCACTGTATGCAGCTTGAAACCCTCACACTCACAAAGTGCAGCCAAATCAAAAACGTGGAAAAGCTTCAGAACTCTCTAACGCGCCTGGTAACCTTTGACGTGTACGGCACCTCCGTCGAGGCCTCTCGCCGATATCTTGGTGTGGGCCAACGCATCCAGCATGCGTGTGTTGTTCTCTGAGCCTGTAGAGGCGGCTGTGGAGTGACGGATGTTGTCCTAACCACCTTCATGGTTACAGGCAATGTGTCGCTTTGTCGCAAACAGAATATGTGAGGAGGAAGCAATTGCAACAAACGCCAAGATCAAGGGGGGGGGGGAAGCAGCAACAACAATAATGTGACTTCAGTGTTGGGGGTTGCTGCTAGTGGCACAGGGCCGTACGCAATGCCGCATGCGGACAGACGCGTACCGGCGAGGGGGAAGGACAGGGAAGCCGTGTTACTCTTCCCAGTTCCAGTGGTAACGAAACAAGCATATTATAACAAGAAACGAAGTTGTTTTATTTATTTATTATGTGCCAGTGTTATTATTATTATATATATATATATATATATTTTTTGGTTTCCTTGTCCCTCTTCTTTCTCTGTTTTCGGCAACCTCTCCCTTTCTCACCGCTGATCGTGTCGGTGTGAAAAACGGGGAGAAGTCACCCAACGAGATTCAAAGATAAATTATGTTTGTTTGGTGGTGTGTGACTTCTCGACAACATCGAGTTTGCATCTGCAGTCTGCTCTATGTTTTACCCTCACAACTATCACGTGCGGGCGCCCTCGAAGCCGCTCCTTGACAGTACTGCCACCACAACCTACACACACAAGCACATAATGTTCTTTATTTATTTATTTATTTCTTTCTTTCTTTCTTTTACCTGTCGTGTGGGTTACTGGAGTTGATTGTGAGCTACGCCCCACTCTTCCTCCCCGTATTAGGATGGATATGTCAATCACTGTACAGCTTGTCTTTGCACCGACCGGGTGCCAATTTCCGGTGGAAGTGAAACACCCGCGATCCTCCCCTGTTTTTACCAGTTCCTCGTTGGCATCGTCGTCACCGGGGAGCTTTTCTCAGTCGTCAAAGATATTTGTCTCCGATATTGTGTCATGTGTCAACAGTTGCAAGGTTGCCTCACCACTCAGTGGGGATACGGAGAGAAATGTGAAGATTTACGTCGAGTTGTTTGACTACACCACGCTGCGGCCTCTTTTAACCAATGAGCCAGTGGTAGACGGGCAAAAGCTGCTGCTATTTGTGCCGGCTCTTGTGGCTGATTCGCTGGCCGAGCAGCTGCTCCATCAGTGGGGTCAAACCGCCCCCGGTGACCAAGGCATTCATACAGACGAGAAAGAGCGCTGGAAGAACCTGCGGCAAGCGATTTTGGCGCTTAATGCCCCTCAAAAACTTCATCAGGAGCTCATGGAAAAGGAGATGGAAGACTGCGTTCAACTTCTTGAATTCGCCACTACTCAGTTAAATGCGGCGAAGGAAAATATACCTCATGTGTTAGCGGGCATGAAAGACATGAGGTTGTTTTATGACCCTGAAGTGCCACTAACATCCCTTGCAGAACGAAAGCACCTTGATGCTGCGGTGCGGACGGGGGAAAAAAAACTACAAGAGGCGGCGACTCTTCTTGAAAGTGTGCAAGCCATGGTCCCTGCCGTTATTGAGGCCATCAACGCCGAAGCGCAAGTCAGTGAGAATGTTGAAAAAACACCAGCGTGGAAAACATTTTTGCCATCGACCATGGATGGACGTGAGGAGGTGGCCGTTACGACATTAATGTATGAAGTTGACCGCAAGGTCCAGGTGGTGCTTGGCATTGTGGAGAACATAGTCAAACTCACGAAGCAATTGAAACGGTGTCGACACTACGCTTCAGCCGTTCTGAACCATGTGGTGGAGCAACACAATAAATTGTGCCTCCTTCCGCAGGGAATGGAGGCTGCTAAAGAAGTGGTGCATCGCCGCATTATTTTACGACGCGCTATCCGTCGCATGTTGGTACCTTTGGAGGTGGAGTACCATGCGACAGAGCGTATTATTCACAAATTTACAGAGAACTGGAGTCAATTGCTACCAGATAACCTCTACAGGGCCGTATCAACCCCTTTGCCACCTTTGTATCCTCCAGATGACTTTATTGCAAACGACATGGACCGTCTTTTTCTTGATGTTGAAGATGATGAAACAGAGAGACTGTTGAACGCCATTAACGCGTCGTCTTCATCGAAAGGTCAATGTAATCAAATGACTGAAAGGAGTTTGAAGGAGGCAGAGGAGAAACTGCAACGGTGTGAAACAGTGTTGGAGAATGCGCAGAAGGAAAATACGGAACTTGAGGAGTTGAAGTGAATGAAGGTCTCCTCGGTATCCACCGCACAGGCCCCGTTGAAAAGAGAACAGGCGGTATAGGATACATAGAATGGGGATGTAGAAGCGTGCAGCCCTACGGTGCTGCCTGGAATAAGTACAGACGTGTGTGTGTGCGTGTTTCTTCTTTCCTCATTTGCGTTTGTGCACGCGTTTTTTTTTTTTTGTGTGTGTGTTTTACTCGTATTTTGTTGAATGCAGTAGGGTGATAGTATTCTTCTCTCTCTACCCCGTCCCTCCCACCCTTTTGTTTTGTTTTGCATGTTCATAGTTCATTCTTGGGGTGCGGGGACGAGACTTGAATTGCTGCTTTTGTTTCATTTCTGCTCGCTTGTGGTTGCTGTTCTTTGGGCGTGGTGGATAAAGTGGGAAAAACTGACCTTTGCGCCATATTATTGCTGCAGTGTTTTGTTGTGTTTTTTATTTATTTTGCGTCTGCGTCTGCGGGGGGTATATTTTGCCCGTTGGCCTCGGACCATCTTTGCGACTGCTATTTGTCATCACCAACGGCGGGAATATTTTCCTCGACCTCCGCACGGAAGGGGAGACGCGGCTATTCTCCCCCAATTTTGCCTTCACAATGCCTTGCCGCGAGGCACACGCTTCGAGGGCCCAGCCCTCCAACACAGCTTTGTCCTTCCTACACGGAACGCGGGGTAAAGATGCTGAAAGCACCTCCCTCCCTCTTGTCAGTGTTTGGTGGTTATGAGCACCACGGAGTTGCCTTGGACTATCTCTCCCTCTCCCCCATATATACATATACACGATATATATATATATGTAATGATATTGAGTGAATAGTCATTTACATGTGGCCGTAAAGACAACACGTAGTGAAATACAAAATGACTATTTTTTTTCTCATTTTTCTGACGTAAATGAAAAGGTTGGACACATACCATTTTCGTTTTGTGTGTGTGTGTTGTTTTTTTTTTTTTTAGAATAGGGAGGAGCAGGGTGTGTGTTTATTAGGCGGTTTATTGTTACTGTTGTGTGTGGGTGAGGGCGAAATGGACGACAGCAGGAGGAAAAGGGAGTTGGGGAAGGAGAGGGGAAGAGACAAGCTACTTATGGTGCCTCCACTGTTTGCCATCAACGTCTGCATTGTATCACCCTCCTTTGACGCGGCCGCGATCCCGCTCTCGTGGTCCTTGTGCCCTTCAGAAGGCCATGCCGGCATGCGGTGGGAAAAGGAGCGATCGTACCGACTCGTGGGCCTCGAGGAGAGGGTGCTGCATCGCGGCTACGGCTACCCACACTGCACAGTAGCGCAGCTTAGCATCCGACCTTCTGATTTGGACGCGCTACGAAGTGTGGTGCGGGAAATTTGGGTTACCATGAAGGAATCGATGGAACGACTAGATGCAACACTGAAGTTGGCTGCACTGGAGAATGGGCCTGTGTTCGCCACAACTGCAGATGGGACTGAGGTGCGTCTTCCCAGCATCAAAATTGTGTGTTCGGAGACCCTCCTTGCGTTGCATGAAAACATTGTTCGTGCTATTCGCCCCTTTCATGTGCCACCCACCACGCTAGAGGTCGGGAAGGCCGCTTTTCATCCCTCATTTCCTACTGATAACGCCGTAACAGTGGAGTGGCTGAAAAAATACCTCTCGGAGCACTCCCTCGAAGCGTACAATCCACACGTCACTCTCGGGGCATCCACGGTGAAGTCGTTGGCCTCCTCCTCCTTTTTCAAACCCACCGCCGTGCCGTGGAGAAACTGCCGTCTCGTCGTTAGCCGAATGGGTAATTATTGCTCATGTTTTGAGGTTTATGATTGATATGAGGGTGAAACGTGCAGAGACATTTTGTTGTGCGGGCTTGGAAGCAGCTCGGGTGCGGCAGCATCTGCTGCGATGGAGCCCTTGAGAAGTATATGACTAGACGACGGGTCTTGCTCCGTCGTTGAGGAGCGTATGACTCACATTGGCGGTGGTAGCGCAATTACGCGATGTTTTGGCGGGAATGGGACATGTGTGGGTATCATCTAGCCGTACAACAGTGTCACGAAGGAGGGAAAAACATTCAAAAAAAAAAAAAGGGGGGGGGGGAAGCCAAGTGTGAGTTGCCTACTGCGCAATTCCGCGGGCGCATCTATAATTACATCGCAAAATCGCGTTCAAATGTGTGTTGCCCCCTTTTTTTTGTTGTTGTTGGTTTGTTTGTTTCCTCTACGGCTGTCTTTGTTGCTCCTCCATTATCCCGTTACCGGTGCCTGCTGCGGTGTGGGATATTATTATTTTTTGATTCTTGTGCATATACCCATGTGTGCGCATATGGCTGATGGAAGGGGCATAAAAAAACAAGTTGGGAACCAACAATTTTTTGGGCGTGTGCGTGTGTAGAATAAATCCGCGAAAATGCCGACAGCTGCAAGCATTGTTTCAGCGATGGCCACCATTGCAACTATCGGCATGGTTGGCTCCCCAGTTGTCACGGTGAGAAAAATGGAACACCAGCGCTCTGTGGGAATTATGACGCCAACCTTCTTCTGTGCACAGTTGGTGAACTGCGTAATGTGGTCCATTTATGGCGTCTTGCGCTCTTCTTTGGCCATTGTTGTTTGCGGTGTTGTTGGGAACGCCGTCGCAACGTACTGCCTACTTGTTTTCCTCGCCGTTGCTCGTCTAGAGGAGAAGTCAGGGCACCGCCTCGCAAGTACGACGTACAAAAAGTCCTTGTTGAGTGTCACGTTCGCCCTGTGTGCTATTGCCGGTGTTTCCGCCCTAATTGTGGTCCTCGCGGCCATTAGCCCTCACAGTGCTGCGGTCGTAAATGGCCTGCTGGGAGCATGCACCAGCGTTTATATGCTCGGCTCCCCCCTCGCCCTTGCAGGTGCTATCGTCAAGAACAAGAACGCGGAAGGATTGGCCCCCATAACCATGGGGTTTGGGTTGGCCAACGCTTCGCTTTGGGTGCTGTCAGGGGCGTTGGTGGGTGACTTCTTTATTGTAGTACCAAATGTTTTGGGAGCACTCGCGTGCTGTCTTCAGTTCGCACTTTTATTCAGGTACGGGAGGCGCGCTAGCGAAGCAGTCGCCGTGAAAACGGCCATCGCACCGCTGCCTTTTACAGAGTGCTGAATATATCGAAACCACAAACCGTTTGCTTCCAACTTCCTCACTACTATCGATGGGGGGCTGCTTGGCTTGCGTGCCGTTTTTGTTTATGTTTTTGCTGGCGTGATTTTTCCTGCCGCTTGATCGTTTTTTCCCCCCGTTTTTTTCCGCCACCATGGGGCCCGGGCGCGCTTATGCCAGGGGGAGGCGCTATGCCACCGCGAGACCCGTGTGCTTCCAAATCCGCGTCAGCATTCGGTGGTCGAGACCGCGCGCGGCCCGAGAATGTTTTCCACACCCTTCGTTGCGAGGGCGGTGAAGCTGCTGTTCTCCCTCATCCCGTTGCGGGACGCGCGCGCCGCTCCGCATCCCACCCGGCGCGGGGCGGCGTGCCTCACAACCAGGCCGGAATCGTCTGAATTGCAGTTGCGCCCGGAGGCCGGCAGAGTTGGCAGCGTTCCCGTGCGCGGAGCAGCCCCGCATTTGGCCAGCTGCAGACTGGCAGCC
>NW_021705745.1:148151-150134 GCF_003719475.1 Trypanosoma rangeli
CCTGCTAGGGCGCTCGTGGCCCTGTGGAAGATTGTGGGACCACACATCCTTGACCCATGCGCAGGCGCTTCAGCTCCTCAGGCCCCCCCGTCTCCGTGCGACACCGGAAACTCGCCCGCCCACTTTCCAACAGAGCCGCCGGGTAAAAAACAAAAAAACAAAACAAAACGCATTTTAATCAAACAACGCCACAGTTTCGCCACACACCGCGCCGCGGTACTGGGAAATGTGGCCCAGCAGAACCTCGCCCCCGTCCTCCTCCTCAGTGTTCCCTGCTCTCGACCGTGCGGCGAAACGACGCCCCTCCCCGGCGGTTTCCTTTTCTTTAACCCTCAACAACTGCAAGAGGCACAACCCACTCTTTGTGGGTCGCGCCAACGCGGCGCAGATGACGCCTGCCTTTCTCCGAGACAGCTCCTCTTTCGCCGCCACCTGCAGATTCAATTCCCGTTTTTGTCCCGTAGAGATGGCGAGGCGCCGCGCGAGCACCACGCACCTCGGCGAAACGGTCCCGCGGCAACCGACTGCAGGGGGAGGCGCCATGCCACCGCGAGATCCGTGTGCTTCCAAATCCGCGTCAGCATTCGGTGGTCGAGACCGCGCGCGGCCCGAGAATGTTTTCCACACCCTTCGTTGCGAGGGCGGTGAAGCTGCTGTTCTCCCTCATCCCGTTGCGGGACGCGCGCGCCGCTCCGCATCCCACCCGGCGCGGGGCGGCGTGCCTCACAACCAGGCCGGAATCGTCTGAATTGCAGTTGCGCCCGGAGGCCGGCAGAGTTGGCGGCGTTCCCGTGCGCGGAGCAGCCCCGCATTTGGCCAGCTGCAGACTGGCAGCCAAAAAAAAAAAAAGGATAGATAACGATGACGTCGCTCACCGACGCTGTCGCCGAGAGAAAACCCGTGTTGCACCGCGTTCTGCCGACCGGCGAAAAGCCACGCGCATGGAGCGTCGACTGCCAATTCCATGTTGCAGAGCGTCGCGGTTGGCCTTTGAATGCCATACGCCATTCTCCGCTTACATTGAAACGCGGCGCGTGCCCAGGGAACCGCGCCGGTCACATAAGCCATTGCCGCCGGGGCCGCAAAAAGTTTTTTAGGGCACAGTGCCCCTTTGTTCCGGCCCGCTTGGCGCGCCGCACCGTAGTGTTCAACGCGGCCGCGTCTGCAGCCTCGTCCTTGAATTGGTGGCGAGACCTCCTGTTTTTTTCCTCTCTCCAAAGTGCCTGGTGGGCCGGTTCGTCCTTTTGGCGAGCGAATCGGCGGCAGCCCGGGCGCCGTGTATCCACCGACCCGGATGCGCTTCTCCACCACCCGGAGGGTGCGGAGCTGGGTGCATCGCCCCTTCCCCAAACCAGCGAGTGCCCCCTTGAGTCCTTCCCCGTGAAGAAAATAAACGCAGGAAGCGAGGTTTTCCCACGCCATTGCGTGCACCGGGCCTGGGTTGGCCAGCGCGAGAGTATGGCCCGGAACGCGCCCCGCGGCACCACCGACCCTTCGAATCCGTGTTTCGAGACGAATTCCCGTTGCCCAACTCTGGGGCCTGGCTTTGCTCCACTCTGCTCGTGAGCATCGCGCGGGCCGGTGCCTGCCGAACTGTCTGCGCAACCCTTCTTGCAGGGCGCGCCGCGTATCTGATTATGGGGCTGCGGGTGGTCGCCGGGAAAGGAACTCGTGACGGCGTAGGTTTTGGTGAAACCCTTCCCTCAACAGGCTTTGAATCCGCGCCCTCTTCTCACTTAGCCGAGCCCCTGATTCCGTGATTCCGGCTGCCCATTGGCTGCTAACCTCCTAAATCCGAAACGCCTAGTCCTGGAGTTCCTGAAACCGCCTGCCGGCAGCACGCCGACTCTTCCAGGGAGGACCCGGCGCTCCACATCATTTTTGCGATGCACCCATTCTTCATCTGCACGCGCAGCTTCGCCCTTCGTCAAAGTGAATGCTGCCAGTTCCATTTTCACACCCGTGCAGCGAAGCCCAATTTGC